>NC_056733.1:1503649309-1503749309 GCF_019279795.1 Protopterus annectens | reverse complement strand
ATCTCCATGATAATTCTTTCCATGGCTTTACATATAAGACTAGTGAGACTTATGGGTCTGTAGTTTCCAGGCTCTGAAAATGGCCCACCTTTGTGCAGAGGGATAACTGTTGGCTTTCTCCATTCATGAGGCACAAAGCCTGTTTGGGGGCTACAGTTAAACAGTAATTCCAGAGGCCCTGACAGGTCATGTTTCATGCTATTTAGAAGGCATCCTGAGATATTGTCTGGGCTCATTGATGCAGTGTTCTTGCTCTTAGAGTGAGCATTAAGGACCTGTTCCCTACTGATAGTAGGGGGAGTTATATTTGATGATATTTCCTGAGGGAAGGTGGAGGGAGAGAGAGGAATAAAGTTGGAGCTGAATTTATAAGCCAGGTGGTTTGCTACACCTTCTGGCTCAGTTTAGTCAGTTCCATTTGCAATGAGCTCTGCACACAATTGTGAATTGCCTTTGAGGTTGCGGACATAGCTAAAGAATACTTTGTGGTTGTCCTTGGCCTGGGATACCAAACTTACCTCAAATTTGGCTTTGTAGACTTTATTTGTCCTCTGAGTTGTTTGTTTAGTTTGATGAGAGTGCTTTTATCCTGCTGGGTGCTGCACCTCCTAATTTTTGCCATGATTTTCTTCCTCCTTTTATATATCTGATTGATTTTGTGATTCCATCAGGGTGGCTTGTTTCTGAGTTAGTTCTGTACTTCTTCCTGTAGAGTACAGCTGCCTCTGTACAGCTATTACCATGCCTATACAGGGTTTCTGTGAACAGTTCTGCATAGGCAGAAGCATTCTCAGGGTTTATAGGGGCTTGAAATATTGCCAGGTTCTCACTTAATAGTGGGAGGTTAGCCTTAGAATAGTTTTTGAATATTCCCAGTTTAGCTGGGGGTCCAGGTTTTATTTTTACTTCAAAGGAGACCATTTTGCGGTCTGACCTTACCAGGGAAGGCATTACAGTAGGGGTGTGCAGCACTCTCCCATATCAGTGTGGACCAGGTCCAGTATGGTTGCACCCCTAGTTGGTGTATTGACTATCTGGTCCAGGGAGTTTGTGTTTACAAAATCCAGAAATCTTTGTGCAAGTACATTTGATGTCATATAGTATTCCCAGTTAATAATGGGGTAATTAAAGTCACCCATGAATATGGTATTTGGTTGGATGATTAGTGTTTCTAATAAGTTTAACTACATAGTATGGGTTTCCTGGGTCATACAGGGGGACCTATAGCTTGCAAGGAAGTGGTATTGGATTTTACCTATGGTGATTTGAACATGGAGCAGCTCAAGTGCATTGTCCTGTTTGACCAGCCTTGAAGTATATTTATTATCGATGTAAATAGGGATAAATAATATATAAACAAGAACCTACAATGTTAGCAAAAAAAATATGCCTGGTGTAAGATGATTATGAATCACATCATAAAGAGGTTTAGAAAGTTAACTACATTCTATAGGGTAAAATGTTTCTGATGAGCTAAGAAGTCCATTAAATTGTTTCCACTCGTGTAATTCCAACATTGCTCAAGAGATGGGAGATGACTGATATGCAAGTGAGTACAGAAGTCTTCTTGAATTTCCTTGGACTTCTACTATGTATGTTTAGAAATTATTGCTTTTTATTTAGAAGTACAATAGTGGACCCATGCTGCAACAAAGAGTTGTGGGTAACTTCAGTGTGTTGTAAATTAACCAGTTGTGTTAATTTATCAGTAGCTTTTCCAACAAACATGAAGAAAAGTGCTTCAGAAGTCACAAATTCTTGACACTGAATAAAGTATTCTTTTCACATCAGTGTATCACATGCTAGTGAACAATGGTTTAGTTATGAGTTCAGAAGATGTCAACACAACAGCAGGTTCTGAACTCATTAGAATGAGATCCTTCAGAATATTTTGTAGAGAATGGCTAACATGCACAGATCAAGATGTTATAAAATGGAACGGTCTCCTGGCAATACCCATTTTATAAATGCAAAAAACAGAAGTATAGCTTTAATCAGCTTGCCAGTATTTTGTTTGCCTAATTCTTCTATCTCCTGCTTTGTTTGCCTTCTAAACTTGGTCCATGTTCCTTATTACAGAAAACATTTTTGGGGTACCACTCTGTGGCTGAAACTCATAACCTCAGCACAAAAGTGTACAGTGCTTAAAGAAGTACTCATATATTTTTCCTTTGCTATATTCATGTTTTCCTGCATATAATATGAGCTCTAGTTTATTTTTTTTTTCTAATTCATAGAGGTGATTCCTCCCTTTGTTCTGCAAAACTATAATTAGTGACCTGTTTTGATAGAACTGGTTACCTATATGCATCCAGACCATGTAAATACAACAGGGGAATGATTATTTGGCACTTTGTGGAGTTTTCACATAACATAGTCTGGTCCTGGTAGGTGCAGAAGCCAAATCCTTTGAAAATTTAGTAAGGGACTGCTTCCCTATCCTTTATCAAGTATAAAATGAGTGAGAATTTAGCTTGCAAAGTACATTTCATTTATTTGCAGCTCATCAGTCAGTGTTCTGCACTGAAACTCGTTGGCAGCATGGTTTCTGTTTGTATGTTGACTATGATTCAGAGTTTCTGTGCTTTTTACATCTCTCCATGGTTGTGTGATCAAGCAGTTAGTGTATATATATATATATATATATATATATATATATATATATATATGTGTATATATATATATATATATATATATATATATATATATATAAAAACAGGAACCAACCACGAAGATGGTGTAAAACGCTACTTTAAAAACAAAGAACCAAAATGTAGTAGCATTCTAATAAAGGATTGCAGGTGCTGAGATGGAATGCATTCTATATCAATGAGTTTTAAAACCAAAATGTTTAATTCAAACTATGAAATAAAAAAAAAAACACGTAGAATAATTTCAAATGGTTGCATGCTTTCATCTCATGTTGTTATATAAACAGGAGAGTACATGGAGGTGAAACCATTAATGACCAGTCCATCACTTTGGTATGTTTTTCACCTGTAAAAGCATCTTCTTATTTGATTTGTCTGGTTGTATCCTTAACCTGTATCCTCTTAATGAAGAGACTTAACAGACTACAGAAGAGTTACTTTAAACACAATAGACCAGGGACTAGATGTGGAAATGGCATGATGATGTTAATGATCACACAGTTGCAAACAAAAAGCAATGATACCTTAGCCAGAGTACTTGCAGGCCAAACTAGAATATGCATTAATGTCATATATATTCCTTTTCCATCCTCAGTACCAGTCATTAGATAAAATACTACAATATGTAAAATACAATAAACTTGTTACCATAAGTGACCTAAACTTGTTATCCCATCCGACTTAAGCATAAACCTGGTTAGGCATCACAAATAGCATCTAGATAGACTCACAAATTATCACAGTGTGATTTACATTGTCTCAAGTAGTATGAGACCAAACCTGCACACCATAAGTAGCTATTTGTTAGCTGTTACATAAAACAATATACCAAATCGGGTCTATATTAGAAAATCGAGGTTTAAAACCTTCGAATGTTCTAATATCGAACCCTACGGAGTGAAAGCTGAAAATTATCCTAGGGAAAGAATCTGGTTGTCCGTTTCTGTTGCTTCGGTATTTTCAGCGCTGTGGTGGAAAGTTACAGGTCAGGATCAGGTAAGTGTGCGATTGTGTGGATGTGAGGGTTAGGGTGGGTTAGCTGAGTTAGGGTTAGGGAGCGGGAGAGGTGAGTGTGCGATAGTGACAGACCTTAGGGTTAGGGTTTGGGTTAAGGTAAGTGGATAGTTAATGATGTGTGTATAGTTTAATGTAGGGTTAGTTGTAAGATTTTAGTTGTATGTGTGTGGATTGCTGTTTGTTTGGTGTGCTTGTGTTGTGCGTATGTGTTTTGGAACAGCGATTCTTTTCCCTAGGAAAAATAAATCACTGTTCTGACAGTTTGAGATTGTAAGCTTTCGCTTTCATAGGGTTGATTAATCACCATTCGCTTCTTTCAGCGGTTGGTGATTTAATATAGACCCACCAAATCAGCTAAGGGACTGTGCATTCTTTCCGATTCAGTTTGTAATTACTGCCCTTTTATTTGAAAAATTTCTCAAACTTCCATGAAAAGTGGATATTATCAGTGCCATTTCAGAATTATTGGATGACAAGCATACTGATAAACTTCAGGTAATAAGCAGGATGTATCTTTACAGTTTTACCTACCCTACTTCCAGTCTATCAACCTGTCTAAAGCTTGTCATCCCCGTTTAAAAGAAACTGTGGTGGCTACACTGTCTACAGAAACTAAGACTGCAGAACATAAAGACCCACTGGCTCGCTAATGAGCTTAAACAAAGAAAAGAGACAAAGCATAGTAGTCTTGGAAGTCAGAACCTGCAAGGGATGATAATCCTGCAGATTGCTTGAAGCTAAAAAGGAAAAGACCTTGCACTTTATGTATGTAGAATAATTAGTGCAGCTGGACTGTGCACTTTATGTATGTAGAATAATTAGTGCAGCTGGACTTTACACTTTATGTATGTAGAATAATTAGTGCAGCTGGACTGTGCACTTTATGTATGTAGAATAATTAGTGCAGCTGGACTGTGCACTTTATGTATGTAGAATAATTAGTGCAGCTGGACTGTGCACTTTATGTATGTAGAGTAATTAGTGCAGCTGGACTGTGCACTTTATGTATGTAGAATAATTAGTGCAGCTGGACTTTACACTTTATGTATGTAGAATAATTAGTGCAGCTGGACTGTGCACTTTATGTATGTAGAGTAATTAGTGCAGCTGGACTGTGCACTTTATGTATGCAGAATAATTGGCACAGCTGGACTGTGCACTTTATGTATGTAGAATAATTAGTGCAGCTGGACTGTGCACTTTATGTATGTAGAGTAATTAGTGCAGCTGGACTTTACACTTTATGTATGTAGAATAATTAGTGCAGCTGGACTGTGCACTTTATGTATGTAGAGTAATTAGTGCAGCTGGACTGTGCACTTTATGTATGCAGAATAATTGGCACAGCTGGACTGTGCACTTTATGTATGTAGAATAATTAGTGCAGCTGGACTGTGCACTTTATGTATGTAAAATAATTAGTGCAGCTGGACTGTGTACTTTTTGTATGTAAAATAATTAGTGCAGATGGACTGTGCACTTTATGTATCTAGAATAATTAGTCTAGCTAGACTACACACTTTATATATGTAGAATAAGTAGTGCAGCTGGACTGTGTACTTTATGTATGTAGAAGAATTAGTGCAGTTGGACTATGCACTTTATGCATGTAGCATAATTAGTGCAGCTGCACTTTGCACTTTATGTATGTAGAATAATTAGTGCAACTGGACTGTGCACTTTATGTATGTAGAATAACTAGTGCAGCTGGACTGTGCACTTTATGTATGTAGAATAAATAGTGCAGTTGGACTGTGCACTTTATGTATATAGAATAATTAGTGCAGCTGGACTGTGCACTTTATGTATATAGAATAATTAGTGCAGCTAGACTATGCACTTTATGTATGTAGAATAATTAGTGCAGCTGGACTGCGTACTTTATGTATGTTGAATAATTAGTGCAGCTGGACTGTGTACTTTATGTATGTAGAATAATTAGTGCAGCTGGACTTTGCACTTTATGTATATAGAATAATTAGTGAAGCTGGACTGCACACTTTATGTATGTAGAATAATTAGTGCAGCTGGTCTGTGCACTTTATGTATGTAGAGTAATTAGTGCAGTTGGACTTTGCACTTTATATATGTAGAGTACATTAGTTATCTGCTGCATGTACCTATCTGCCCCAGGCTATGTTTGAAAAGGATCCTTTAACCATATGTTCAGCTCATGTACCCAGTTAACAAATAAAAACTAACCGACCGTTTAATTGACTAACTAAGTAAAATGTAGTGGAACAAGTAACACCTGCTCTTCAATCTACTATATTGACTACCTAGCTCATACATATAATCTACCATCTTTCAATAGAATAATTTAATATGTACTGTATTTTAGAAATTTAGGTTGGATATATAGCTACCTCTGCAGTTAGATTTTCCATTGTATTTGTAGCTATTTATTAGATTCCATCTATCAATAATTTGTTTCTGCTTGGGGCTTTTCTCCTGGGCCTCTGCTGAAACAGGGCTCATACCCAGTCGGACTTACCCAATTAACAAATGTCAAAATAAAATAAATAAAATAATGACACATATGAAAAGCTGGAGGTCATGGTGCTGAGTGCATGAAGTTATTCTCTGATTCTTCTCACTATGGTTTTTCCGTTTACATTACCCATCGCTCTCAAGTCTCAGTTGACCTGGAATCTTCATGTATGAGTAAAACTATCCTTCATATCATGCAGGCTTCTGTTTTTTTTTCCTTTTGCATAAAAAGGACACAAACTATTTCTCCAGCTCTATGTTGCTATTATCAGTACCATTCAGTGCAATTAAAATCCTCATTGCCCAATCCTTTTTGTTTCTTTAACTGATCTTTGTTCCAGGTGGTGAATATTTATTTGCTATCTATTCTCAGTGCAATATTTAAGCATGTAGCTGAATTACCACCACAGGTACAGCATTTTAAAAGAGATGCCATCAAATATAAGTAAAACAAATTAGAAATGTTACCATTTTCTTGTGCTTGTGAGCTGCAAGATAGATTTATAACATACATTTGGACCAGCTGTCCTTTTACATGAATAAATGATAGTACAGCTGTTGCCTGTTAAAGAGCAGATTTGCACAGAAAATATCTAGCAAAGGCTTTCCAGCTGGCTGCCTCCCATTAATATTAATCATTACCATCCTCCCACCACCTCTCAACTGAGTAACTATTTCAAAAAAAAGTGTTTGGGTTCCACAATCAGTCAGCCTCATTAAATCAAGGCAGAAACTGCTTACAATTGATAGCAGCCCTCAGTGATTTAAATGGAATTGTGGGCATTTATAGTAATAATCAGTTTAACCCACATGTCGCTTCTGTTATTCATACACTTTAGTATTCAAATAAATATTTAAGCATACATGCTTGTTGATGCGTGACAGACCAGAAGAGTGTTTGAGTTGGTAGTATTGTCTAGAGATAAGCCTTGCAGAATAAACAATCTGGAAACTTTACTAAATCTAAGTTTGCTACTTTTCTAATGTAGCAATAATTAGAAAACCAAGAAATGCATTTTTCATTAAATCAGTTTTGAGGCATCTGCAGATAGAATAAATAACTGCCAAGGGCATACAATTATTAATTTTTACTTTTAAAAATAGTACAGCAACAACAAAATATGCAAGACTGGTATTTTCATTTGAACCAAGTGTGTTATTTCATTAATGAAAACAAATGGAGGCAATATAGAGGAAGGGAGTACTTTAGACAAGATAATTTGAATTGCATTTCCAGTGCTTAAACATACTACTCAAACCATGTGCAATGCAATAATGCAACCACTTGTGAGCTTGGGACAACTCAGGTTAGGAAGTAAACTTGTATTTCTAGAATGGCAGCTGGTCAAAGTACTAGGCATACATACAACTGCTCTTCTTAGCATAGATTGGAAAATAAATATAAGCCACTTCTAACCTGACTTCTGACTGTGAGGAATGAAAGTTATGTTACGTTAGAAGGATATGGCAAACATGAGTGCACATGCCAAAGTGTGATAATGCTTGATGACTCCAAGAAGAGCTGAAAATTCTTTTGGTGTCATAGGAAAAACCTTTTCCTATAGGCCTTAGATGTAATGATTATTATTCATTCTACAATCTGGATACTGCTCAGTCAGTCTAGGTAAGTGAATTCAAATGGACTCTCATAAGAGAAGAAAATAACATATTTCTCAACAACCACCAGGTAGTATTACAAGGGGTTTCTGTAAGAAGTAATAACTTCTTGATTCAATACCACCCATTTATTACTTCTACACTTAAAAGTGTGCATCATTACTGATACGTTTTAGCGCTGTTTTCTGTTTGCTATATTGCAACATTCTGGTGGTCTGTGTTTATAAGAACATACCCCATCAAACTTTCTTATAAATAACTCCAGTGGTATGAAGTGACTAGAGGCGTTGTGGGGAAACTATTGGCCAAAAGTAAGAATTCTGCTAATGCTACATCGTACAAGTTAGCTCTTCATACTGTAGGTGGAGACAGTGACATCTTAGTTGATTCCCATGTGAGGTATTCCCAAAGGGTCTGTGAGGGGACATTTCCCACTTGCTAGTTATGTTAATCTACAAGATACTCATGTGTGTCATTGATCACTCACTATATCTCATCAGTGTTCCATATCTAGCATAATAACCTCCTTCATTCAGCTGGGACTATCCATTACTGTCAATAAAAATAAAAGCAATACTGTTTGGTACCGTAAAAGGCAAATACCACCTGTGTTGGTCAGTTTCTGCATATATCTAGATATACGGCTTGATCCTTTTCAGATTTTTCTCAACTTATATGGATAAAGTTCTTAACAATGACCTCATACTCTTTAGCACCTGCTGCAAGTTGTCCAATTTGTCATTAGTGGTAGAAAAAATGAAAACATGGGAAAGGGGTGCTTATTCCTGCCTTGAAATTCATACCTACTGCAACTCATTTCCCATTAACCACAATCTATATGTTGGGCATAATTGTATTTTTAGAGTTATGTATCTGACAAAGAAGGGAACTTTTCTAACAAATAATGGATAAAACATGATGACAACCCTCAAAACCAATACGATAGACCTGTCTTCCTTTTTGTGAGCTGTTGCACCTGGGACACTTTCATTAGGGTACTATAGGTTATTATACCATGACCCCCCCAAAACGTGCACGCTGATTGGCCAGCGTGCCCATTGTAAATCGAGATATACTAATGGAAAAAGGTCCGGTTGCCCGGACTTTTTTCCATTAGTATAACTCGGTTTTTTAAAACACTGTCTCGCTATGTTAAAAGGGTTTAACATAGCGAGACAGCTTTAAAATAAGCAACAGAGATCTCCGTTGCTTATTTTAAAGCTGTCTCGCCATGTTAAACCCATTTAACATAGCGAGACAGTGTTTAAAAGCAACGGAGAAAGCAAGATCTCTGTTGCTTTTATGTCTCGCTATGTTAAATGAGTTTAACATAGCGAGACAGTTTTAAAATAAGCAACGGAGATGTCCGTTGCTTATTTTAAAACTGTCTCGCTATGTTAAACTCATTTAACATAGCGAGACACTAAAAAAAAGCAACGGAGATCTTGCTTTCTCCGTTGCTTTTGCCCACAGCTCTACATCAGAACTGCCGCGGATGCCAGACATCTGCGGAAGGGCAGTAAACAGGCATTATACTATGCCATTATTTAAGAAAAGTAACAGTTTCTTTTCTTAAATAATGTCATGGTATAATAGCAATAACCCACTTCTGGGTGTGGGTAATGCTAAATTTACCCACGGTTGGCTTTGTTTGGTCCCTCGGGCTTCGCCCTCGGGACCAAACCACGCCAACCGTGGGTAAATTTAGCATTACCCACACCCAGGCGTGGGTTATTGCTATAATATATTCTCCCAGGACCCTTCATTTGCCTTCGAATTCTTTGTTATCACTGGAAAATTTCCACAATGGATTACAATGCAGAAGTGAAGTATTCACCATCCTAGGCCTTAAATATTGAAATTCAGTTTCAATTACAGTCAAATATTTTACATCATAAATAGCTTTGATATCATCTCTAGATCTACAGACAGAAATAGTATGGAGCTGCTGAAGAGCAGGTGCACACGATAAACTTTCTTATATACATCTTGTAGTGCTAATTGGTCCTCCAAAGATGTAATGTGTTGACCTCAAATAACATAGTAACCAAACACTGTGTTATTCCAATGTAACATGGACCTCTTCCTTTTTGATTTTACACAGTTACTACATGATATTAATCTTTTGTCCTACTGTTTTATTTTTTGCATTTTTTTAACATTATTTCTAATAATAGCTCATGGCTGGAAAGGACCATTTTGGTTAAGCCTGCTCACCTTTTAAATACATAAATAAAGGAATTCATTCAAAATTCATTGGCAATACCTTATCAGTCCTTTTCACCTTTCCAATTAGCAGAAGTATATCAGAGCTACAAATTCTACCTGCTTGTAATAAAGTCATTAATTTTGCACAAACCATGTGTACAAGTTGATCTAGAGTACTGCAAATTAATTTCAATCCTTAATCCTCTGATAAATATAATTTAAAAGGTCATTTCTGGATAACCACTAAATTACCTTCAAACACACCTACATATTAAGGATACACAATGTGAATTTGTACAGACATTATGCATGAATTTATACAGAGATTACTTTGATGGGTTTAGTTTAAGGTTTAATCGGTGGCACTGCATTCCTAGGTTTATATGAAGTGTTTAATAATTTTGCAGTAATCCATGACTGGGTATTGGTAATGCAAGCTTTACCCACAGTTGTTACTCTTTGACCTCGAGTTTAATGCCTAAGTAATCAATAAAAGTCAGTGGAGCATAATTCCTGCATTATGCATACACAGAATTGGATTATTGCTCTTATACAAATTTCTTAGATATTTAAAAATGTTGTTGCATTATGGTACTTTAGTCCCCTTCTGAGTCTTTTTTCAGCTGTCAATGCACTGCTCATGTGAATGACATGTATGTCCCTATACCTGCACAGTACTTCAGGGAACTACAGTAGTGAAAAGACACAAGAAGCTTATTTCCTGGAAGCTTCCTTCCTTATATCCTTGTCTTCCCCTTTTTGTTCTGTGGGTGCTGTAATATTTTAGGAATAAGGATAACTGTTCAGAATACTGGATGCTGACCTCAGCTAACATAGCAAAACTTAGCAAAAATAAAGTCCTCTGACAATTCTGCAGCTTAAATAGTATCATTCCATAGAGGGTTACTAGACCTGCCTAGGTAGAGATGGTTTGGATGGTGGAAAAACGTAAGCCACCATTTGTTTAGCCAATGCAAATGGGCTACTCATGTGTCTCCATGTTGCTTTAAAGTTGCAAAGGCTTACATTATTTTACATTTTAACAGTGTTAGGTATCTCTCATACCATGCAGGTGGTTGGTGTGACAGACCAAGATACAGAGGACAGGAAGAAATGGAAACAGATGATTCACTAATGGGAGCAGGCAAAAGAAAAGGAAGAAGTATCTCTCATAAATGGTACATGACAGAAGTAAAAAACTACAACCTTAACACAATGTAAAGGAGCAAAAACCTTATTTTTTTTTTAAATAGGACAAATAAGAATATAATTTAAGAATGTTTTTGACACAGTTCCACACTCAGGCATAGTAGAAAAGATAGTAGAAATGATAAATAGACTTGGAATAAATACCTATGCCATCTGCTGGATTGCCAGATGGTTAGCAGATAGACTGCAGATAATCAAAATAGGGGAAGATGCCTCCACAAAGAGACCTGTCACCAGTGGTGTCCCTTATGGTTCTGTGCTGGGACCTCTCCTGTTATCTACAGCCCCTGTTGCCCCTTGTTCATGCTAGAATTTAGGACACTACAATTTTTTTTACAAATTATTAACAACATGCAATTAGAGCCTGAATGGCTAATGTGCACTTTGGATGTGTCCTCACTATATACCAATATTCCACACTGGGCTGGGCTTGTGGCCTTGCAGTTTTGGTTGGATCAGGCTAACATTTATCCCCCTGGATTCAACACATTTTTAATTTGTTTAACTGAGCACGTGTTGACCAAAAATGTTTTTTACTTTTTTGGCAAATGTTTTTGGTAAGTTAAGGGTACTGCCATGGGGGTATCTTTTACCCCCTTTTATGCAGATCTGTTCATGGGCTGTATTGAACATCAGCTCATTTATGATGATTCACATAATTTATTTCTTGGAGAAATTGACATCTGGCGATGCTACTTTGGTGATTGTTGGATGGTGTGGAGGGGGATAGGTTTTTTTACAGGAATTTGTGGAATACCTCAACCAGAATAAATAGGGCATACAATTTACCTTGAATGCCAATAAAGATACCATCACTTTTCTAGATGTGACTGTTATTAGGGATTTAGATCATACCCTAAAAACTGAGGTTTTTCGCAAATATCCTCAGTACAATACATTATTACATGCTGGTAGTCATCACCCCCCCCACACACACATCATCCGCAATATACCCAAGTCACAATTTTTGAAAATGTGTCACATTTGTTCTACACAGGACACTTATGACCAGTATGAACAAGATCTGCATAACTGCTTTATCCAGGGGGGATATAAAGATAGCAATATCTGTCAGGCTAGGGATCATGTTAGACAACAATCTAGAGCAAATTTATTACAATACAAAAAGCCTGATGACGACAGAGATGGACAACAGCCCATTCGATTGGTAACTACCTTTGGCAGGAGTTTTCAAACCTTTAAGTGGGTTATTAACCAACATTGGGATATCTTAAAGCTAATGTCAATCTCAATGAAATTCTTTCTTCCACATGTTCATTTTCTTTCCATAGGGGGCCCACTTTAGGATCCCATTTTAGCCATTGCAAATGCAAGGTTCTGCCCTCACTCCAACAGTCTACCATATTTGTGAATAAGGTCAAGGGATGTGTACCTTGTGAACATTGTTCTGCATATTCCCATATATTCAAAACTAGTACTTTCACCAGCTCTAACACTCCCAAGATATATGACATTTTGTGTTTTGGAAATTGTAGTTCTGAATGGATTGTTTATTTGGCTACCTGGTCCTGTTCGGCGTTTTATGTTGGACAAACATCTAGAACACTGAGGCTTTGGATATCCAAACACCTCAGTGAGATCAGGAACAGGAGAGCCACCAATGCTCTGTTTAAGCACACCTTGGCTCATAAAACAACCAGGTTTACATTTACTGTCATTGATAGAGTTCAGGGTCGTAAGTTTTCCAAAGTTGGTTGGCACACTATATTAAATAATAAGGAATCAGGTTGGATTATCAGGCTAAGGGCTTTGTTTAAACCTGGTTTGAATGAGTTGTCATAATGTTTATTCCAGCCAGTAACATTTGTGAATGCTAATGATGTTATCTATTTAAGGATCAGACATTCTTAGTTGCGCTAAAGCACTTAGGAAGGCTGTTGCTGAAACCGGTATGCTATTTGTTTTTTTGAAGCTACCTGAATAAATTATTTCAAGTTTTCAACCCATTTGTGCTGGACCTTTTTGGTTTTTATTTATTGCCTTGGTTGGTTTGGTTCGTGCACATTCGTACGTGCGGTTGTTTGTGTTTGGTACCTCTCCTGTTTGGCAACTTCTTTTCTGAAGTAAAATCCAGTACCAAAGGGCTCTGGGTGACTAAGCTTGCAAACAACTGCAAACTAGCAGCAGTGGTTGAATCCTTAAATGATTTAGCCATCCTTCAGGAAGGTGTGCCTCAAATCAATAACTGGTGTCAAAATCATATACTGAAACTAAATGACAAAAAATGCACTATTGTATCCTTTGGGAAGTAATCTACCCCAGGGAGCTACCACATGACAATAAACCCCTAAGAGCTGACCCAATTGTTCAGGATATGGGAACTTATATGGACACTGACCTAACATTTGACCAACATGTGTCTATTGTTTGAAGGTCGTTCCATATTGTGCAGCTTAAAAACAAAGGGACTGTGTCTAGATCTAGCTTCCTAGGTTCCTAGCTGTGTACTAGGCTAACAAGCACAGGGTCCTTTTTAAGTCTAGCCATGTATCCCATATCTTCCTCCTAGAGATGTGATTGCCCAAGTTTACTCAGGCATCATTAGGCCAGTCATTGAATATAATGCCCACCTTCGGCATGTTTCTGTCCACAACATGCAACAAGTGGAATACCCACATAGATGCTTTACTAAAAGGATACAAGGCCTAAATAACATGTCCTACATGGACCAACTGAAAGCCTTGTCACTATACTTGGAATCCTACAGACTGCTAAAAGGTGACCTGTGTTTGGCATACAAGGCATCCTTCACCTATCACTGATGAATTTACTGCACATCAGCAAGTCAAATGGCATCAGTAATACTCAGTCTAGGGATCTGAACCTATTTTAAAACAATAGCAGAATGATTTGGAGGGATGGGTATATCTTATAGAGAATACTACTGCTGTGGAACAGACTCTCCATCCACATAAAACAAGCTACATCCCTGTCTATATTCAATCACAATTTAGAGACATGGATGGGAAAAATAAAATTTACCCCAGTACTGCCCTCTGTACTACTGTCTGGGAAATATCCACCAAGATCTGTTTTCCTTCATATTTCTTGCATTTCAGTGTTTTATGTAAATCTGACTGTCTTATGAGCCAAGGTGTGCTTAAACAGAGCATTGGTGGCTCTCCTTCTGAATGCTTTATTCCATGCATGGGTCCCCTCAAATGATCTATTGTATGATCCCTGTTGTTCTCATTGGGGGTAATTTATAATTATCGACCATGGGATGAGTAAATCCATTCTGAAACCAAATGTGGTAGGTTTGTTTGAGCACAAAAAGAAAAATTGGCTAGGCTTAAATTGGCCCACAAGGGCAGCAAGCCTAGTACTTAACTATGAACCTAAGTAAACATTTGGAAGTGCTTTCACTCTTAGGCTTCCTCAGGTCCATTTCAGAAAAATACATGGCATTTTTATGTATATAATACAGATTTATTATTAAGTTGTGTGTGTATGTGCGTGCATGTGTGTGTGTATGTATGTGTACCTACTTATACAGGGCTCACAGCTTTAAAATTTGCTGTGCCTTCTTT
The DNA here is from genome assembly GCF_019279795.1 of Protopterus annectens. Taxonomy (NCBI): domain Eukaryota; kingdom Metazoa; phylum Chordata; order Ceratodontiformes; family Protopteridae; genus Protopterus; species Protopterus annectens. Next base: position 1,503,734,566 of record NC_056733.1, on the reverse strand, counting down.
CACAGGTCTCATGCTGCTGAAAGTGAACAGTGAAACAAAAAGTTCTGTGTTGCTGAAAACATGCAGTGAGAATCCAAACTCAGAACTAATCTAAAATGCATCAGGAAAGACACACAAATGCAAACATATGTTGTTGGCTTTTTCCAGAGAGTGGGGGTGAAGTTATTATCCCCTTCAGGATTTTTTTATGAGGTAGAAATGGCCACTGACCACACTTGAAATCTTTTGCAAACTTCCTTCATTTTTAAATAAATATTTTTATAGGAAGTACAAGAAAAATAAAAACATTTTCTATAGCATTTTGAAACACTGAAATGCAAGAAATATGAAGGAAAACATATCTTGGTTGATATTTCCCAGACAGTAGGATAATTATTATCTTTAGAACTTTTTTGTTGAGATGGGAATGTCCATTAAGCAAACCTGAGACTTTTTGATACCTTACATTTCCAAAGAACAGCTTTTAAGGTGATTATGGATGGGGGGGGGGAGCATTTTATATAACATTTTGAAATACTGCAAAGCATCCATTGGTCCATAGGTTGGTACTAGGCTATCGGCCCTAGGGCCTATACAAGCCCAGCCATAGCAATTCTCTGGCTATTTCTTCCCACAATATTTACTTCCATGGACCCCTGTCTAGCAGGGCGACTGACATGATCCCAGGGGTGAATTTCCTATCTCCCATCCAATCATCAAGGTAAGTTTTATAGCACTGTTTAAATAACTTTTAAAATGTTTTGAAACATGCAGCAGATGATTTTGATAATTCAGTATTAACAGGGCAGCCACGGTGGTGCAGCAGTTAGCGTTGCCACCTCACAGCAAGAGGTTCTCTGGTTCGATTCTCGGCTGGGGTGCCTTCTGTGTGGAGTCTGCATGAGCTCCCTGTGGTCGCATGGGTTTCCTCCGGGTGCTCCGGTTTCCTCCCATATCCCAAAGACATGCAGTAGGTGGATTGGACACTCTAATTTGGCCCTAGGTGTGTGTGTTTGTGTGCCTTCTGTGGAAGGTTGGGCACCGGGCTGGCAAATTGACACCGTAAAACTCCACTGCCAATCATGAGCAGACAGATCCGCTGTGGTGACCCCTAACTGGGAAAAGCTGAAAGAAGAAGTATTATATATGGAACAAACGAGAGAGATCAGATATATAATACCCCACAGAAATACTGTCTAAAAATGTAATGGAAATTCTGCATATAAAGACCATGGGCATACAGTTATACAGGCATGGGGAATATTGCAAAAACAGTTCATGAACCAGAAGTGTCACCAAAGTATATAGTAATATATTAGAGGTAGTTTTAAACATTTAGTTCATGCTTGCAGAAAAGTTATTAGAAGGCTTTAAGGTGGAGCTTTTGGTTGAACAGCTGGAGTTCCTTCCTGGTGTCTTGCAGACATTGAGTTTTATCTGTCATTTTAGCTCCATTTTCTCAATCACAGCATTTTTGTTGTCTTCCAAATGGCCCATTTATAAGATGCCCAGAATGTGGAACTTGAAAACATTATGTTCAGGGAAATAAATACAATGTTTTGCCAATGGGGTTGTTAGTCATATATGCCTTATATCAGAAAGGACATGTGCAATTCTTTTGAATTTATTGATTGCCTTCCCCACATAAAAGCCCTTGCATATAATACACTGGGCTCTATATATCACAAACTCAGTATTACTATTACCTCTTAAGATGCTCTGTATTCTTTTCTTTGGCACAGAACAGTCATGGTGGTTGAGGTATTGGCAACAGCCATAGTTAGGAGGCCAACAACTATAGTACCCCTCTTGGTAATATTAGGTTTTCCCTTGCTTTCTAGCCAGCCACTCATAAGACTTTTTTGAAAACAAAAGTGGGCCAAGCCCCATGATTTTTTCCACTTGCTATCTGTAGTAATGATGATTATGCTAATAATAATAATAATAATAAAGAGATGGTGACAGTCAACATGACACCCTGACCTCATGTAGAAAATGGGAAAAAGGGGTTGATGACGATCTGCTATAATGCCTCACTTGTCATTGATACGTGGTACTTTATGATAATCTTCAATTAATGTTGTAGGTCACCAATTCGTTCCTTCTCTGTCTATTACTTTTGGTTGCACAGATGCAGAAACAACCTCAAATAGTCTTCTCCTTGATAGAAAAAAAATGCTTGGAACATCTAAACTGACTCTAAATGCTTAAGGAGACATCTGTGGCTTCCTTTGATAATAGGTATAGGAAATTCCACCATTTCTGTAATCTCACAGCATAGATTTTCATTATGCATTTAACAGATAATTCACTCCAGTATGACTCCTGAAAAGACAATTAGTTAAAAATTGGTTATCTGAAGTTAAACTTTATTTTTTTTTTTTTTACTATTGCCACCTGTTCCAAACCAATGACCATTGATTTGCTATCCAGGCATCTGTAAAGATACATGTTCTGTACGTTTCTATGTGCGTTCCTGTTCAGTTACCTGGAGCAGGAATACAGTAAGGTAAGCTTGAATAGCACCATTGTTATTAAAGTATCTGAACAAAGCATTGAATATACATCACCTGGGTGGGGTGCACAAACTTTGACTTGATTTTAACAATCACAGTGCTTATGAAATCAATTCTTTCACATGGTATAACTATATTAAATTGCATTTTTAAGCTAGAGAAATGAATTTCTGTAATGTCTCTCTACTCAGTCTTTGAAGGTAAAATAATAGCTTTGGAGACTGTAATTCTGTTTGTAAACATCATTGATAAATGGTCTGGCTAGTGAAGATTTACAGGCCAAAAACAGGACCAAAACACTAAAAGTAATTTTACACAATTTTAATTTTCTTTAGTGCTTTCATTCACAAAATAAAATGACTTCATTATAACAGTCTGAAACAAAATAGCATCTCAAATACACCATTTATGTGATGTACGCCTAAACATTATTTCCTACTTATATAAAACTGTAAAAATATGTATTCAACTTGTGAATTCCTGGCTTGGCATTTTGGTCAACTAGTGTTGAGTTTGGTCTTGGCATTCCTGGACTGGAGCTGATTTGGCTTCTCCAAGTGGGGAGGCCGGATGACGAGTAATTGCTCATTTTGCTGAACAATTGCTAGAGCTGACTCAGAATATTGAACAACTGCCATACATCCATCCAAACATTAGTAAGGAATACATCAAGAGAAGAGTCTTTTGATAAACTGAATATTTCAATACCCCATGGATAAAAATGTCTTTTAACAGTCAGCCGTAATGGTGTAATTAATTAATTTATGTGTGCTTATAAACTGGTCGCATACTTCATTTTCATTTGCTTCATGTACCCAGTATTTAAAGATACTTTGGCATCTCAGTTAATGCTTTTAAAAAAAAGTTGTTTAAATATCAAAGTACAACTTGATAATATATTCCTTTATGAATATATCAAACAGAAACACATCCCTAAGGAAATGTATTTATGAAAGTTTCCTAATAGTTTAAAGAAAGATAGCAATACTTACTGCAAATTCAGTCAACTGTTTGATAAATGCGAGTTTGAACTTATGGATATTCTTAATAAGCATAAAAACATTATTGTCGATCAATTGGAAAAGGGTATTATGGATTTGGAGAACAGTATTAATAATGATTTATTTTTTGAGGTGACACAAACATATTATAGCAATATTTTTAAAAAGGTAGATGCCAAGTATAAAGAAATTAAAATAAAAAAACAGAAAAAAAAGAACGGGACACACTTGACTATACCACTCTTAAAGGATATCCTGATTTTAAGCTAAATGCACAGAATTCAACAGTGGTTAAAGGGCATTATGAAAACAACAAAATTAAAATATATAGACTATAGATGTGCGAACCCTTTACACTTCGATCCCACATATTGAAGGGATTGTATGGGTAGCCCCTATGTTGAGAATAAAGGGAACTGCAAGTGAGGAAATTGTATTAGTAGAAGAATTTTTAGACATCATCCTTACTAACAACTATATTACCTTTGATAATGAATTTTACTTACAAAAAATGGTGTAGCTATGTGTTCTCCAGTCGGTGCAAGTTTTTCTAATTTAGTTATGGCCCACTGAGAATATGAATTTATTAACAACAACCTACACATTAAGGACACCATATATTTCTACACCAGGTTTTTGGATGATATTTTTATGATTATTAAAGGGGACAACATGCGGGCGATGGAGCTTATGCAGTACTTTAATAGTACAACTAGTTTCCTACACTTCACATACATCTTCAATAAGGATTCAGTAGCATACTTAGATGTAAACCTGAGAAAAGACAGGCACCAACAATGTTACACAGCTACAATTTTCCAAAAGAAAACATATTCAAATGCTTTTCTACACTTTTCCAGGTGTCACCCATATTACCAAAAATGTTCAGTGGTTAAGGGACAGCTGGCGAGAGCTACCTGGATGACAACATTGGATTCTGATTTTATGTCAGAGTGTAACAAGCTCAGGGACATGTTTCTTAAATGAGGGTACCCTGACCAGATGATTAGCCAACTGATAGAAGAAGTGAAATTAAAAAGATCTAATGGCACATTTACACCTATTTTAGTGTTTAGAAACAACTTAGAATTGGCAATCTCTGAAGAAAATGGAGATGTAGAAGAAGCATCCTTTGTAAGGTACAGATTTATTACAACATATATTGTAGATATGACATATGTAAAAAACATTATATGTAAAAACTGGAATGTAATTAAAAATGATACATCTTTGGTAAATAAATTTATGGAAGATCCCCAGATTGTTTTTAGAAGGGGTAGAAACATTAAAGACATACTAAGTAAAGATTGTTCACAACAGGTTAGACAACCAGTGATGTCCAAGTGTAACATGTGCAACTATTGCAAACATGTGGAGACAGGCACAACATTTAAAATAAGGGACAGAAAGTACTACCTAGAAAAGAAATTCAACTGCACATCAAGAATGGTGGTGTATCTAGCTACCTGCCAAAGTTGTCATGCATTTTACATTGGAAAAAACAATAGGAGGCTAAAGGACAGAATATACAAACATGTGTATAGCATTAATCGGCAGAAACGAGAGAATGCCTTAGCTAGACACAATACAGAAAATGAAAGCCAACAGTTTAAATTTAAATGTGTTGATCAAATGACAGCTGCCATTGGGGGGGGGGGGGGGCACACTCATTGAATCTAGAAAAGCTAGAATTATTATGGCAACTCCGGCTGGATGAATGCCATCACCCTTGAATAAATGAGATGTGTTTGATTTGAAATGCTCTTAAACTTAAAAGTCTGGAAAGATACATTTCATATTTTACATTTTTTATACTCGTAGTACGTGTGTTAAGTATATGTGGTTGTATATTTTATATAGTAGGAATGAAGAAATTTGATAATGTCAAACTTTTTAGAAGAAATGTAGTACTTGAATGCATTTTTATTATGTGTATCACTTTAACTCAAGGGGAAGTAAACTTGCACAGTTTGATCACATGACACAGCCATTAACCATTTTAAAGAGTGGATTTTGAGTTAGAATGTATCTGGTGAAGTTCAAGCACTATCTGGATGAAAAGTGCTTAATAAAGTTGTTCTTAAACAACAGAGCATCATTTGGGGTTTGTGCCTTCAACAGCTATTTTTTGTTTATCTGGAAATTAAGTACATATTTAATTCTGAATTTTCTAACAGTTGGACTGTTTGTTATCAGTAGTTGGATGACATATTTTGAGTTTGCTTTGATGGTGAACAACATTTGCAAATACTTATAATATATATTAATGAGTCTACTAATTTTTTTTGAAATTTACTCATGACATTTCTTATATTAAGATTAAGTAAATGGACGTTTAAAGACAAAGAGAATGATAGGTGTATATCAACAATATACAAACAACCTACATTTTTGAATAATTCCATACATTTTGAAAACAACCATCCTTAGCAGCAGAAATAAAGCATTGTTAAAGGTCAGTTAGTACTTTTAACATAAATGGTATCTGAAGACCACCCTTTTTCCGTGAGATACAGGTGGTCAAGGCTAATTTTTTTTTAAATGTAAATGTCCTAAGAATTTTTTAATAATGTAATTTACAAGGTAAAAACAAAGAAAATAAATGGGATGTATAAACCTTTATGAGGTGTAGTTGGCAGTTCAATAATTAGTAACATGAGAAATAGCAAGCACTTTAATAAACATATAACTATTTTTGGCAGCAATACAAGCATAGGTTCATAGGTAGGTGCTAGGCTATCTGCCCAAAGGCATTTATAAGCATAGCCAGAATGTGTAGGCTTTCGCCACCCCCTTAGATTAGTTCCCTGTGCCTCTGTCCAGCAGAGCCTTTGAAGTGATCCCCGGGGTAAACTTTCTGTTTCCCATCCACTCGTCAAGGTTTCTCTTGAAGAGAAGCTCTGCCTAATGTAGATTGGAATCTTGTTCCAGAGCATGGGGAGTCTCTGGGACAGGAATCTATCCCTCCAGCACGTCTTATTTATTGTTGTGGTGAGGTTTAGATCCCTGGAGCTTGTGGCTCAAGGGGATATGGTTTTCTTAAAGTGGAGCATGTCCATCAATTCTGGGTTGGACATGGCCTTATATGTCAGGCAAAGATCACCTCTGGAGTAGGCAGTATGCAACCGAGTACAGCTGGAATTTCTTCAGTCAAGCTGCATAGGGCATCTGCTTGAGGCCAGTGATCCTCTTGGTGAGGTACTTCTGTGGTTTTTCCAGTTGTTGTGTAAGTTTCATCCCAAATGGAGCATTGTACTCTATGATGGGTCTAATGAGTGATGCGTAGAGGGGCCCGTTAAACTCTTTTGATCTGGATGCAAACCCTTTTATGATTAGGTGGGTCACATAAAAGGATTTTCTAACCACTTTGGCAATGAGATTATCAAAGGAGAAGTTACTATCTACTTGGGTCCCCAGATCCCTTATTACGTCTTCCGTATTTATGGGGCTACCACCTATGTGGTAGTTTGTGGGTACTTTGTTTTTTCCAAAGGGGATGACTATGCACTTTTTGGCATGATAGAAAATCTTGTCCATAATAACTGAAAAGCACTTACACATTATGAAAGTATTGACAATTTAATTTTAAGTTTATTTTTCCAAGAACAGACACATCAAAGACTTTTTTAAAGCTTTGCCCAATAATGTTATTGTTAATAGGGGAAGGATGGGCACTTAAAGGAGTGGACGCTGTTCTCAATGTACTTTTATGGATGATGTAAGAAATGTTTATGGCCATAACTATGGTTCTATTGAAAGTAATAAATGAAGTTTGGAAACAAACTAAGTTGTCCTGGGACATCTTCATGGTGGGGGGGGGTAGGTTAATATTAAGGGGAGTTAAGTGGGTTAGGGAGGTGAAAGGGTTAAGTGAGGGCAGGGATGGTTGGGAAGAAATGAGATAATGATGGGGAGGGACTTAAGAGGTTTAGTCTAGTGTAGCTGGGTTAATCAATCACATTTTGGCGTGAACTTCCTACTGCAAGGATCATTTCCATGATGACCTGTAGGTAATTGGGAACAGGTAGGCCTGGGCTTAGTTTTGTTACAAGCGTAGATGGATTAATAGTGCTTTGCCGTGTTTCTCCTCTTTTGAGTAGGCTTTCATTTCTGGGTATAGTGCTTCTCTGAGTTACAAATGTTTTCTTGTATACAGTGGTTTGGGGGGGCACAGGTTTGAGAATTAATGTGGAGAAGTGGGGTATTTTGAGTATTGTTCAGCGTTGTTCTGGGTCAAGATCCCGGGTGGATTGCCTGCAGAGGTAGATTTGTTCCGTTTTCTAGGCAGACATTTGCTGTTTAGAGTTTTGTAGTTTCCATGGCTGAGTGCGGTATGGAAGGTGTGTGTGAGTGGTGAGACGTAGTTGCGATCCTGTACCTCCCTTTTTTCTGTTTGTTGGCGCCAGGGTTCTCAGCTCATCAGTGGTGGTGGTTTTTGAGGGGTTGCATGGTTTGGCATCCATTGGTGGGGTTAGTGTGCCATTTATAACTTAGGTATTTGCCTCAGTGAAGCTGTGACTGGGTTTTCGTGGTCTTTAGGCTTGTCAGTGCATGTATGCGTGTCATGTGGCGGGTACCTCGGCTGTGCTGAGTCTGTTGGAGTGGCGCTGAGGCAACCGGTTCAGGGGAGAGGAAAAAAAAAAAAGGGAAAAGGAGCTGAGCTTTCACTCTATGAGGTGAGATGGGCATCTCACAGATGCCGGTCCTGCTTCAGTCTACATGTGATGTGGAGGGATGGGGGCATGATGGTTGGAGGTTTGGTGTTTTCAGTCGGTTCGCTGATCGTGGTCCTGGTTCATTGGTGGCATGCTTACTTTGTTTCCTGAGGTGGAGTTGGCTTAGAACTGCCAGCTCATTTTTGTGGGCTGAGAAATGTTTAATGGAATGGCTGAGCATGCGTGGTGGTGGCTGGGGGTATTCCAGCTAGTACTTTATAATGAGTGAGCGGCTATACTTAATGCAGCCAGACCTGGGTGTTACATGGCTTGTTATAATTGGTCTCTGCCCACTAGAGTCATGGGGGACATTTTGTGGTGTTCGGCAGGCTACCAGCGGACGTTGCTCATTGAGCATGCAAATTGTTCTTAATGGTTAGGAGGGGAGGGCAGGGTTAAAAGAAGTACATTTTTGGCATCTTAGATTAGTTGGGTTTGGTTGTGGGTTTGTTTGGCTCTTGTTGAGGAGTGGTGCTGTCATCTGCAAAAAAAAAAAAAAAAAAAAAAACAAGGTAAGTATGACTGCATGATGGTCCCATCCCTACTTTGGGCCATTGTCCCCTCGTGACTGACATTTTGTTCAGATTGCTGGCCGTGAGATGTTGAGAGGTATGTAGTGTGTGGATGTGGTTTTCTTTGTCCTTGGGGGTTAAGTGTTCGATGGCTGTGGCTTTTGCGTTTATTTCTCCTAGTGGGGGATGGGGCTCTGTGGCTGTTTAGTATTAAAGCGGTGCCATTACAGGCCCAAATTATTTTTCAAAAAGTTTTGATAGAGAGCCCAGTATGCAGTGCAAATGTTAGGAGTTTGCATTTAAACTACATGATTGTTGCTAAGGGGATTTCCCCAATACTCAGTAGTGGGTCTTTTATTGTTTGGACTTTTGATGTCTGATTGCCCGACCATGGATAGGTTTCTAAAATAAAAAAAAAAAGTTGCAGATGCCATAAAGATTAGTATTGTAGCTACTAATAGTAATACTGTTGCTCCTGAAAGGCAAAGTGACTGGGTTCGTGAGACCGGATGGGACTTCAAGTGATCATTTTCGCGGGCTAGAATGTATGACAAGCAACAAGAAGGCTTGCCCTGCATGTTAAGCAGTAATGGTGGCAAAGGGGAGACTTGAGAGTTTATGATGTCGGCTACTCTCAACTGCTGTCATGGCATGCAGGTCTCTCGGTGTCATCCAGGATAGATGTAGTGGTTCACAGAAATGTTGGTTTAGGGGCATTTCATGAGTACTGTTGGGTAAAGACCTGAGTGTTATCATGGAAGGGGAAAGAATATTTGTTAGAGTATTAAACAATAATACAGGGATTAGATATTATATATTTTCAGAGTGGAGATAACTGCAAAAACCAGTATACCTGATGTATACTATTTGCAGCTGGGAACATGTTCCTATGGTTTCATTTGATAAATGTATGACTGCCTGTGTTTTAAGTGATATTCCAATATGGGTGTTAAATGTCAGTTGTGTTGGCCCTTTGTTCACCGTTGTCATTGAATTTTTACAAGATTATTGAACACTGGAGCCAAGAAGGGCAAGAAATGAGCATTATGTAAAGAAAGGGTAGAAATGTTATATTGAATTGGGGGGAAGGGTGTTCAGAGAAGTGCTGGTACAATACATTGGTACAGATTTCACAGAATGTCCAGATTTTCTCATGTTGGCTTTCTTTGTACCAGTCTGATTTTTGGCCATGCCAACGCAAATGGGGATTTCATCGACATGACATGTTAAGTTTGTAGGAAGCAATGTGAGGGTTCTTCCGAGATTTAGGCCTTGGTCCTGCTGTTCATGGTTTAAAATTGCTTGTAATATAAATATGACGGGTGACTAACCCAGGCAATAATTGTGAAGTTGGTTGTAAAATTTTGAAACTTCAGAAGAATTGAGCGACTGGGTTTGTATTAACTTTATTATCAGAAGAGTTTCTTGGTGAAGTAATGGTGTAGTGTTAACTTTTGAAGACTGGTGGGTAAGGATTTTTTTTTTTTTTAAACAAATGCTCTGGCCCTCAATTTTAACATCTTGGAAGGCTGGTGGGTAAGGGTTGTAAAACCAAATGCTCTGGCCCTCAATTTTAACATCTTGGCTGGGCACTTGCTCTGCACACCAGTTTTAAGGTGAACATTTTTTGGTGGAGAGATGTTTTCAGAAAATTTGAGATTGGCTTGGATGCCCCTGTGCATGCGTGGTATGGGGGAGGGGAATGGCATGTGGATGCTGCGGTTGACCTGTAACAGACTTCGTTTGGCTAGTTGATGCCTGCTTGGTCGGAGTCTGAGGGTGAGGAATATGAGCTTGGTGGGCTGAGTGGTTGGCTTGGTGGAGGGGACCCTGGTTTCCTTGACGGTGGTGGAGCGTTGGCCATGCTGCCTCCCTTTCGGTCTCTTGGCAACGTTTCTGCGGCTCGGTGTTGCATTGCAGAGGTATGGTGTCTGTTTAAAATGCAGAGTTAATGCGACTCTTTGTAAAGAGACTGACATTCATACATTACAGCCCAGCAGCCCTCATAAGCCCTGCTGAGACATAATAATGTTCCAAGACATAGCATTGATCAGAAAGCATGTGATGGGGACTCTGCGTTGGTGGTTTGGTTATTCAGTGTTGGGCTGGTTGGCTGGGTTATTTTCAGGGGCTGATCAGTTACTAGGAATAACAATGGCTTTTACACATGGGTGTACCATTAGGGCATACCTCTCGGCTGTTACTGGAACTGTTACACCTCATGTTGCTGAGCAGATAGTTTATCAGGCATGAAGGATTGGGTTTGAATTTAAGACTGGGGGAGGTGGCAAGGTGTAACAGGTAAGGGATATGCTGACTGCTGTATAGTTATATTAATATTTCATTTGTTATTTGTAAATGAGAAAATGGTGATTAAATTTAACATTCAGTTGCAACGTGTATATTTGTCATGGCTTCGTGGTAAATCACGTTGTCTATGGTGTGTAGGTCCAGGGTTCGAGTTTAGCAGAGGCTGTTTATTTAGAAATTAATGACAGTCATTTGAGCTTAGTACTTCATACCCTTCAAAATTCATGTTAATAGATAGTCTGCTAGTCTAGCAACTTAAGCCTTGCCCCTATATTTTGGGCCCTGCTTTATCATAGATATGGGTGGCGGTGGTACATTCCTTCCCGTGTTGGCAGGATAGGTTTTTCTTGAAGATGTCTTGGAATGTGTGTTATGTATTTTGGATGACTTACATGTCTTTTCTTTCTTGCAGATGGGGTCTTGGAACACTGTGGCTGTAGTTTGGAATAGGTGTGTATAAGACCGAGCCTTTTCCTTACATATTAGAGGATTTACTTTTCTCCTTTTCTTTGTAGATGATGGTGTGATAATTTCCAGCGGTGAGATACAGAGTTCTTAGATGATCAGGCTTTGGTGTCGAATAAGCGGTGGGGTCATTGGACAACACTGAGGTGGCAGATGGAATGTGCAGAGTGGATTTTTACTTGATGGGTTGAAGGAACGTGGACTTGACAGGCAAGATTGAAGGCTGAGGAATGTGGCAGCTGATGGAGGGGTATGAAAGGTGGTCAGTTTTTCAGCAGTGCAGCTGAATATGTAGTCACAAGGTAATGTCTTATTTGCTTGAAATTGTTGGGGAGTATAAGAATTGAATTTCACGTTGTATTGTTAGCTGGGGTCTTCCTTGCTAGGGGTCAGGTAGTGTTGGTGGTTGAGGTTGAGTATTCTTGCCCCAGTGGCAGGTGATGCTTTGGTAAGCATTAGGTATTTGCCAGGGGCTGGTAATGTCTGGGTAATTATTGTACACCAAATGATGTTTGGCGTGACCCCTCCCTTTATGGGAAGTGGATTGAACAATTTTGGGAAGAAGAGAGGGGGAACAGGCTGGTTGGTGGAGAAGAGGGATAGGCTTGCCTTCTTCTGTTCCCCCTCTGATGTCTGGATGTTCATTTCAAGGATCTGGGGAAAGGAAATGAATAGTTGGAGGAAGCTTGCTGAATAGATAAGCAAGCTGAGGTAAGGATGGTGCTTATTTGGTGGATGGTAATTCAATGGATGATGTATGAAGTGATTTGGGATGCTGCTTCATAAGTAAAGTAAGTGAGCAGAGGTATGGACACTGCTTGTTGGGCAGGGTGAGTAGGTATGCTGCCTTGATTAACATTATAATGAATGGTGTAAGATGGGACGCTGCTTCATAAGTAAAGTAAGTGAGTAGAAGTATGGAAGCTGCTTACTGGGGCAGGGAGAGTAGGTACGCTGCCCTGATTAACATTACAAGGATGTTGTGCTGTATTTAGAATCAATCATATCATGAATAGTTGTAATTAATAAAGTTGGTGATCAAAGCTATGTTATGGAAATTTAATAAAGGTCGTCAAATGTCATTTGGTGTGATGTGTGTTATTGAAGGGGACTGGGACAAATGAAGTTTGGCAGCAAACTAAGTTTTCCCGGGACATCTTCATGGGGGGGGGGGTAGGTTAATATTAAGTGGGTTGGGGAGGTGAAAGAGTTAAGTGGAGGCAGGGATGGTTGGGAGGAAATGAGATAATGATGGGGAGGGGCTTAAGAGGTTTAGTCTAGTGTAGCTGGGTTAATCAATCACATTTTGGCGTGAACTTGCTCCCCACCCACCCTCCCACTTTTCATTGGTGGGGAGTAGGGTTATTTATCAGTGGGGGTAGGCAGAGAAGAGGGATATGCTTGCCCTCTTCTGTTCCCCCCACTGATATCTGGCTGTTCATTTCAAGGATCTGAAGAAAGGAAATGAGTAGTTGGAGGAAGCTTGCTGAATAGATAAACAAGCTGAGGTAAGGATGGTGCTTATTTGGTGGAAGGTAATTTAATGGATGGTGTATGAAGTGAGTTGGGACGCTGCTTCATAAGTAAAGTAAGTGAGCAGAGGTATGGACCCTGCTTGTTGGGCAGGGTGAGTAGGTACGCTGCCTTGATTAACATTACAATGAATGGTGTATGAAGTGAGATGGGATGCTGCTTCATAAGTAAAGTAAGGGAGAAGAAGTATGGATGCTGCTTACTGGGGCAGGGTGAGAAGGTACGCTGCCATGATTAACATTACAAGGATATTGTGCTGTATTTAGAATCAATTATATCATGAATAGTTGTAATTAGTAAAGTTGGTGATCAATGCTATGTTATGGAAATTTAATAAAGGTCGTCAAATGTCATTTGGTGTGATGTGTATTATTGAAGGGGACCGGGACAATTATCAGCTATGTGATTCAAAATGCATAGTTTATATTGCACTTTGTCAGACATGCCCTGCCTTCTATATTGGGAAACATGAATGGCATTAAAAAAACATGTTTATGAGGCTGTATAGTATATCCACAAAGGGAAAACTAGGAGTGTACAAAGTAACCATGATAGGGAATGTACAAATTATATAGGTTCATAGGTTGATACTAGGCTATCTGCCCTAGGGCATTTATAAGCCTAGCCAGAGTGTGTTTGGCTTTTGCCACCCTTTTAGATTAGTTGACTGTGCCCCTGTATAGTAGGTCACAGAAGGTAGCCCTTTTAAGGTTAGTTTACTGTACCTCTGTCAAGCAGGGACACAGAAGAGATCCCAGGGGTAAACTTACGATCTCCCATCCACTCGTCAAGATTTCTCTTGAAGAAGGTCAGTGAGGGGCTCTGCCTAACATGGATTGGGATTTTGTTCCAGAGTGAGGGGATCCTCTGGGATATGAATCTCTCCCTCCAGCATGTCCTATTTATTTCTGTGCTGAGGTTCAAGTCCCTGGAGCATGTAGCTCTAAGGGATTTGGATTTCCTGAGGTGAAGCATGTCCATTAATTCTGGGTTGGACATGGCTTTATACATCAGATACAGATCGCCTCTGAGTAGGTGGTATGCAACTGAGTAGAGCTGGAGTTTCTTTAGCCAAACTGCATAGGGCATCTGTTTGAGCCCCTTGATCCTCTTGGTGAGGTACTTTTGGGGTCTTTCCAGTTGCTGCAGGTGTCAGGTAAGGTACATCCCAAATGGGGCATTGTATTCAATTATGGGCCTGATAAGTGATGAGTAGAGGGGCAGAATGACCTCTCTTGATCTAGATGTGAACCCTTTCATGATAAGGTGGGCTATATAGAAGGTCTTTCTAACTACTTTGGCAACGTGATTGTCAAAGGAGAGATTGCTATCTACTTGGGTCCCTAAGTCCCTAATTACTTCTTCTGTACTTAATGGATTACCACCTATGTGTTAATTTGTGGGCACTTTGTTTTTCCCAAAGGGGATGACTATGCACTTTTTGGCATTTAGCTTTAGGCCATGGCTCTGGCACCAGTTATCCGTCTCTGTGAGACCCTTTTGGAGGATGCTTCTGTCAGCCGGAGAGTCAATTACGACACCCAGTTTGCAGTCATCTGCGAACTTGGTCAGCCATAGTCCACCCATGTTAGCCTGTACCTCAGAGAAATATATACCGAACAAGAGAGGTCTCAGGACTGAGCCTTGTGGGATGCCACTTGTAACTGGTTTAGAGTCTGACATGGCACCTGCTATTCTGACCATGTGGGTTCTATCCCTGAGCCAGTTTGCAACCCATCTTGTGACATAGGGGTTGATATTTAAGCTGGTGAGCTTATTTATGATGCCCGAGTGAGGTATTGTGTCGAAGGCTTTTGCGAGGACCAGGTAGGCTGTGTGGATTACCTTTCCTTCATCTATGGCTTTGGTAACTGTTTCCAAGAAGTTGACCAGGTTCAAGAGGCAAGATCTGCCCTTAAAAAGCCAAATTGGGTAGGATCCAGTGTCTGGAGGTTCCCAATGTCTTTGTTTATGATTTCCATGATGATATGCACCATAGCTTTGCAGTCCAGGCTAGTCAGGCTTATAGGGCGATAGTTTCCGGGGTCTGTTGTGGCACCACCTTTGTGGAGTGGGACCACTGTTGCTGTACGCCATTCCTTGGGTACATATCCTGTAGTAAGGCCAAGACTGAACAGTGACTTTATATGAGGGTTTAGTTTTTCTTGGAGCTTGTGTAAGATGCAGCCTGGGGCACCGTCTGGTCCAATTGATGCTGTGTTTTTTGCTTTGGAGAGGGCAGCTCTGACCTGTGCATCTGTGATCTCAGGAAGGCTACACTCTGTTGGGGTAGACATTTGTTCTTTTGGGGGTGAAGGGGGGAAAAGTTTGCACTGAACCTTTCTGCCAGGATGTTGGCAATGTCTGTGGGTTCAGTGTATTTTTTGTCATTTTGCACTAACTCAGAGAATATCTGGGAGTTGCCTCCCAGGTTTCTGACATAACTAAAGAAGGCCTTATGATTATCTTTAGTGTCTTATGCAATTTTTCTTTCGAAGCTGGCCTTAGATGATTTTATGAGGGATCGTAGTTTCTTGCTAGTACTGATCAGAGATGCCTTCCCTTTTTGGGATTTTGCTCTATCATGTAGTAGCTTTCTCCTTCTGTTGTATAGCTTATTTATGGCCGGGGTCCACCAGACAGGTCTCCTGCCTTTGGAGGAGTGAGTTGTGGTTTTATTTGGGATAGCATGCTCCATGCATTCCTGTAGGTGTCCATAGAATGCTTTTGTAAAGGATTCTGCATTTTGGGCTGTATTTTCCAATAGCCCAGGGGCTTTGAAGGATCCCACCTCAGTTTTGAGAAGTGTGAAGTTTGCTTTTGAGAAGTTATTCACCGTGGTTTCCTTGGCTATGGGTGGGGATGGAATATGGATGTCCAGTGAGATTAATATATGGTCTGATCTTACCAATGAGGGGTATACCTCTGGTGTGGAACATAGAGACCCCAAGTTGGTGATGACCAGATCCAATATGTTTTCCCCTCTTGTGGGAGTGGTGACCAGTTGTTCCATAGCATTTGAGTTTATAAACTCTAGGAACCATTGGGCGAGGGTGTTTGGGCTTGAGTAGTTTTCCCAATCAATGTTTGGGTAGTTGAAGTCACCCAATGTAATGGTGTTTGGAGAGACCTTCATATTCTCCAGTGTTCTCAGGAAAGCCGAGTGAGGTTCATGTGTTTGGGAGGGTGGTCTGTAGCAGGCTACAAATTGAAAGGCAGTTTTGCCCATTGTTAGTTGCACATGGATGGTCTCCGATGTTTTGTGCAGTGCCACTAACCTGGAGGTGTGGGTATCTTTGATAAATATGGATACTCCCCCTCCTTTTGTGGTTCGGTCCAAGTTTTGGGGCTGGAAAGCATGGTATGAAGTATAACCTGTTAGTGCTGGGGTGCTCTCGGGAGCCTTCAACCAGGTTTCTGTTACTGCACAGATATTGATATTCTCCATACTGAGGAGAGTCTCGAATGTGTGCATCTTGAGGTTTAGACTTCTGGCATTGAGCAGCATTATCCTTAGTTTTTTTTTCTTTGTGTTGTCTATGGAGGTGGTTTTATCTTTTGAGCCTTTCCTAAAAAAGGCACTATGGGGGAAGCAAGAGCCTTTGCCAGTATTCGAAAACCCAGGGATGACAGGTGGCCGCCGTCCCTAGTGAAGCAACGTGGCTTGTCGAGCATGTCATCCCAGGCTGACAGACACTTGATCCCATTTGAATGACACCAATACTTTAGCCAATTGTTAAAATTGATCATTTTGTCTTTATACTGTGGCATCATTCTTGGTGAGGGTAAGATGCTACTCAAGGTCAGGATCATACCGGCCTGGGCTACATGATCAAAGAGCTCCTCTATGTCATTTTTCATGTAGTCCAGGGAGGTACGTCTCAGGTCATTCACACCAGCATGGACAATGATGGAGTCATATTTGTACTTGCTTTGGAGTGACCTGAGTGCTTGTGTTATGTGGCGGATCCTGACACCCGACAGGCAGCTTACAGTGACCTTCTCCTTGTTCAGCCTGGTGAGTGGGACGTGAGTGTGTCTGACAACAGAGTTACTTATTACAGGTGTATTAGGTGTGTTTAGCCTTAAGGGCTGTGACTGTGTGGCACACTGATTTTGTGAGCTATGTGCTATGTGGGTATTGTTTCGTGGTAGGGGTTGCTTGGATGTCTGCTTTGGAGGTCTCTGCTGCTTAGGCAGATTTTTATTTAGAGCCTCCAAGTATATTTTTGTGTGTTTATGTGTTTGGTTTGCTGATGCGATAGGTCTATGTGAGACTGGATTTGTGGTGTGTGTGGTTACCTTCTCCTCCTGACAGGCTGTGCCAGTACTGGGTTGAGAGAGCTTAGCCTCTAGTTTGACTATATAGTTGCATCTCTCACATATATTTAAGCTTGTTGGGAGGAGGAGAGCATGGTCTGTATACATAAGGCAGTTGTAACATTGCCTCAGGATTCCCAGATTCGCCAGCTGGTCTAGAGAGTAAACCCAAAACTGACCTTTGGACATGCCTGAATAATATAGGGAACTACTTATTGACTGATCAGAAAGAACCAATAGGGAGCAAGTGCTTAAAAGGAGTATAAGAGGATGTAGTGCTTAAGTTTATTAGTGTTTACCTATGAGATTACTTATACGAGCAAGTGCAGGGCTTTAGAATGAAAATAGAGTACTTATTTTGAGATTTAGAGCAGTTCTAAGGGAAAAATTTAAGAGCAGACTTTGTGTTGGAATAGTTTAAACCTATGTAAGCCCGCTGCTCTGTGCGCAAGACCATGCAAAAAGAGAGTTGCAGGGTTTTAAGAGAGAGAGATCAAATAGTTTGGAATTGACCCAAAATGGCCAATAAAACTTCAGTTTCTAGGCAGTAACCACTCCTACAGGGACAGACAGGCTGCTCAGTGTTAACCACTGCCACTGGTGAACACAGAAACTTCCCTTTAGCCCAAGCAAGCACTGGCCTCCAAGAAACTTACAAACAGTTCAGAACAGCAAATCTGTAACTGAACTTTTTTTAAATTTCAGAAAGTGGGAAAAAAGCAAGATTTTTTTTTTGTTTTGTTTTTAGTTTAAAGGTAGCAGAGATACACAAGTAGCAAAATAGTCAGAACAGTGCAATAAATGACCCCACACTTGAGTGCTAGGCCAGAGTCAGGTAAAATGCAATTTTAAGAAAAAAAACAATTTTAAATTAAGTGCAACACAGGAAATGCAGTAAACAGGCTCTAGATGTGTTCTAAATACGGCAAAGCAGTAATTTTAAACAAAAAATCAGAAGAAAATACTTAAAATCTCAAAAGTGGCTCTACATATAAATATATATATATATATATATATATATATATATATATATATATATATATATATATATATATATATATATATATATATATATATATATATATATATATATATATATATATATATATATATATATATATATATATATATATATATATATATATATATATATATATATATATATATATATATGGGTCTACTACGGTTGATTGAAAAACTCACTTGATAGAAAATGAAATTACAAGGACCACTTCAGTGAAAACTCACTTGACTGAAACTCATTTCGTTAAAAGTCATAAATGGCCTTTTCCCCACTGTAGTGCGACCCTGGAGTTAGTATATAAAGTAAGGGGGGGTGTGGGGGGCACAGCACCCCACATATCTTGGTTATACATTCTCTTTTGGAAACAGTTATTTATTGCAGTTGTAGGTATCACTGTGTATAGTTTAAAATGTTTATAATATGTGGGGGGCAATGCCCCCCACACCCCGCTTACTTTATATACTAACTCCAGGGTTGCACTACAGTAGGGGAAAAGGCCATTTATGACTTTCAGCTAAATGAGTTTCAAAGAAATGAGTTTTCAGTGAAGTGAGCTTTCAGTGAAGTGGTCCTAGTAATTTTATTTTCAGTCAAGTGAGTTTTCATTCAACCGTAGTAGACCCATATATATATATATATATATATATATATATATATATATATATATATATATATATATATATGTGTGTATACAAATACACACACACACACACACACACACATATATATATATATATATATATATATATATATATATATATATATATATATATATTTTTTTTTTTTTTTGCAATCAGTAGTTAGGAATCCAAGGGGTAGACATAGGGAGGACTTGTCAGAATAACTGTGGAATGTATAACACAGTAACACAAATTTTCTCTAGAAATGAAAAGAGGATATAGTGTTACTATTCTTAATGCAAGATCTAGAACTGATCTGCTCAATGAGAAACAAATCTGAGATAAACAGAACACTAAATAAAATGAGGAAAAATAGTTTTATTTCATGAGGCAGAACACCCTGCAAGATAACAAAAAGTTAGTTGAAAACTGGTCATGTCAGACCAGTGTACTCTGTTTCTTTAGCATAATTATGCTTGAGCCAAACAAATGATGCATGGTGCATGCTGAATACACAGAAGTTCCTTGCCTTCAGTGATGCCTCTGGGTCAGTCTTACACTGAAGTCTAACAGACAAACAAACACCAGCTGAAGCTGAAATAATGTTAACTCAATAAGTGCAAGTGTAGCTGTATAGCACTTTGCTGCAAACAATGAGAGTCAGACTTCATGAGAAAATGGAGGTAGTGAGTGGCATTCAGAAGGGATTGGACATGTTATGGAACTGTTCTTCACAGCGCTGCCAGATAGTAAGAGGGACTTTGAGAACAAGATTAATCTCTTTGTAGGTAACCACTAAAATACAAAATAGTGAATAAGTGTTCAAAAAACCCCCAGAAATTATTGATAAAAATGAGTCAAGAAATAGTAACTAAGATTCAATGGAAGGTATTGAAAACACTTCACTTGGGATCATATAATTCTGAAAGTTGAAGTTATTGAGATGAGTGACCTTATCAAAGAAAAGGAAACTAAATTAAGGGTATAAATTAACAATTTGCTTCAAACTGAAAAATCTGTACCATGATAAGCTGGGGATCAGACTCAAAGAGCAGAAAATATACTTAACACCTTCACAGATACTGTCAAAAAACAGCTGGAGCATTTTGTTCAGTTCTCATGCCTGTACAGGAAGAAGGACTCAAATTGGGTGAGATAGTATAGGGCACTATACCACACTAGGGCAAGGGTTATGTGGATGGTTGAGGGGTGGTAAATCTATTCAGACTTGAGTATAATGAGGAAAGAGAACAGATGAGATGATAAGATGCTTAATGCCCAGTGATGGGATTCGACTTAAGAACACAAATCAGAAAATTCATGTGTAATTACTACTAGATCATACACACAAAGCACAATAAGATATCACAAAGTAGTTTTCCTTGGTAAGACCAGTTGATAAATATGTCAAGTCATCCTATAAGCAAGAGGTTGTGAGCTAGGCAAAGGTACACGGCAGGGACAGCTTAAAGGTGTCAACTGCACAAACTGAATAGTCTAGATTAACAAATACAATTTGTTTTTGCCAACACAAACATATTTTATTTTATGTTGACAATTAAAAGTATTCAAAGAGAAATACATTTTTATTTTTTTTCGTTTAAAAATGCACTTTGCATTATCATGTAGTGAGAGTGACATACATGCAATTTAATTTTGACCTCAGCTAGTAATTTGCAACTTGATATTATGTTTTCACTGAAATAAAATGCTCATGAAAAATAGCCTGCTAAGTTTTAAAATATGAATAAATAATAATTTGAAATAAAGAGCTGACCAAATTATTTACTGGTCATAGCATGAAACTTGCAGTTGCATAGCAACCAGTATATTCATTTTAAACACTCTTATTCTAATGATTGTTGGTTGGTTAAAGTACATAAAGCATCATTGTAAATATGACATTACAAGTACTGCTTTCTCCAGTGAGCTTGCTGAACATTATTCCTGTTGAAATTGTGAGGAATCTAACTGCATTTACTGCAACAACATGACTGAATGCACATAAAAGGCAAAGAAGGTAATAGATACCAAGTCGTGGGTTATTATACCTCAGACTATTCTTCTTATTTCAAGTTACAGTGATCTGGGGTTTTATATATTTAAGTAACATGAGTGTTTGTCTGCATGGGGGCATCACAGCCTCTTATTGTGGGGTTGCAGGAACAAATTCTGTCTACAAAACTACTGTAATAACTCTATAGCCAGATTCATAGTAATTATTTGCCAATCATGCTTGCATGGCTAGGGCTAGATTAAGAAGATGGGGCTGATAGAACTGTCTCAAATCATTGCACTGTACAGCTAAGGGTGGATTAAGAAGGGGGTTGATGGAGCTGACCAAAATCACAGCAGTGCATGGCTACGTCTGGTTTAAGAAGGGGGTCTGATGGAACTGCCCCATATCACAGCAGCGCACAGCTAGGGCTGGTTTAAGAAGGGGGGCTGATGCAACTTTTCCAAATTACAGCAGTGCAGAGCTACATCTGGAATAAGAAGGACGCTGATGGAGCTGCACCAAATTACAGCAGTGCACAATTAGGGCTGGAATAAGATGGAGAGGCTGATGGAACTGTCCCAAATCAAGGCAATGCACAGCTATGGCAGGATTAAGAAGGGAGCGAGCTGATGGAGCTGTCCCTAATCATAGCAGTGGACAGCTAGGGATGGATTAAGATGGCTGGAGTTGATGGAGATGCCCCATATCACAGCACTGCACAATTAAAGCTGAATTAAGAAGGGGGGTGCTGATGGAGTGGCCCTAAATCACAGCAGTGCACAGCTGGAAATGGATTTAGAAGGGGGGGTGGGCTGATGGAGCTGCAGCTCAAGACCTACATGTCTGAAATAAGCCCTGCCACATCTACTCCATATCAGTCATAAATCCTGTGGTATTGTAATACTTCATCATGCTTGATGTGAAAGGTTGTATAAAAATACAAACCACAAATCTTACACTCCTGTCTCTGTAGCACAGTGTGATGGAGTCCTGACTATGATGAAACCAACCTGCATTTCACTAACATTGTATTTGATTTATCACTGTATTCTCTTTTATTACATTAGTTGTACCATTGGCATTTTTACAAATCTGATATCTGTTAATGTTTCAGGTGTTTTTTTCTAGTTGTTTTTATTTTTAAAGGCAGAATTGTGTGCTACCTATATAGTTCTAAGATATTAAGTATGTTTCTGTTAGGGTCTATATCATATATTCGAAATTCCAAAATATCGAACACCATATCTTCGAACTTGGAATTTCGAATTTTGATAACATCGAAAGCTCAGAATAGTGAATTTTTTCCCAGGGAAAAAAATTGCTGTTCCGAGAAGCATACACATACCACAAGCACACCAAAATAAATAAACCACACACATACAGTTACCAAAACACAACCCCACACTGAACCATACATACATTATTAACTATCCACTTACCTTAACCCGCACCATAACCCTAAGGTCCGTAACTATTGCACACATACCCTACAAAACTATACACAAACAAAGTAATTAATACACACACATACAGTTAACAAAACCCAACCCTGCACTACACCATGCATACATTATTAACTTTCCACTTACCTTAACCTGCACCCTAACCCTAAGGTCCATAACTCATGCAACACAGTGATGGAAAGAGTGAAGCCCTGGAATGGCCCACCAAAATCTTGCCCTAGGTAAGATTTCAATGTTCTGGGCCTTTGCCATTTTTCATCATTCAATGTTGTGGGTTTGATGTTTTAACGTTCAGCGTTTTACATCTTCACAGTTTTGATATAGACCCTTTCCATTATGGGTCATCAAATATCAAATCACTAGTGATCAGAATTACCAAAATGTAACCCCTGTAGAATAAATCTGTGAAAAAATAGATTTTTTTTTTCAGAGAGCAATCCCCCATTTACCTACCAAATGTGGGGTGCAAGCTTCCCACACACCCTGAACATCTCCCCCAAAACAGCATCATTGCTGATAAAGACTTTTACCAGCAATGATTTCCTAAGGGGAACAGCATTTGGCAATCTAATATTTAGCATCTTGAGACTTGGACAATTGATGCTTAAATGTCCAACTTTGTCCACTGCTGCAGTAACTATTACATATCCAAAAAACTATGTTTTCATTATAAGGCTAACCATTATGCATTCTTTGCTTCTTTCATGTTAAAATGTTAACATTTCATACCACTGTTGATACATTTTTCTTAATTTTGTAATTTATTTTTACTGTGTTAGATGATATTATTACGCATCTCCTGCATAAGAAACAAATCTTGCTAGTCAAAGATCAGATGAAAAATGAAAACTGCTTTTGGTATGCATATCAGTATTCCTTAGTGGCTGACTAGTTGAAATTTTGCTTTCTATTCATGTTCCCCTCTCACTCTCTCTTTTTTCCTTTCTCTCGCTCTCTGTCACTTACATTGTCTTTAATGACCTTTAGTTAATATGTTTGGGATATTTAGTTTACACATCTGAGTTCTGAGCCATTATGTAACAGCTGTTCATATTTGGTTAAAGGTCATACGAAGTGGTTTAATTAGCATCAGGCAATTCTCATTTATTTTTTTGCTGCATGAGCAAAAATAACTAAATAGCAAAAAAGGCAGAGAGAATAGACCAGTAAGGAACAAAACAAGTGTGTTTTCACAAGGACAAAATGATTCCATTGTCTTGAGAGGAAATTAAAGTGTAGTATGATATATATAAAATTAGTAAGGCACTCAAACATATTTTAGGAAATAAAAGTGGAGCCACATAGCTAACACATACAACTTCATACTGCAAATACTGGATCATATAGTATCCCCATTTCTCAAAGTGTTTCAGACATTATGTTTCATGCACAGTTTCAAAATGTTGTTTATCTTATGCAAGGCTTATCATAATTTCAAATCACTCTGGAAAACTTAAGTCTGTAAAGTAATGCTTTTTTTTAATCTTTTGCAAAGTGCATATAAAGTTTTGAACCATACACCACATGTTTTTCTTTACTACTTTGGCAAACTAGTGGTACTATTTTACAAATAATCATGTTATCCATCTATTCACAGTGTTATGCTTACTTGTATGTACAACTTCCACATCCCATTAAACATTATGTCCTCCATTTCAGGGATTACTTACCATTTATTGATTTTACTTACTGCCTAATTGTCTCCTATATGTTGTATGGCATTTATTTATTTTATTTATTTAATATTTGTTTACTGGGAAAGTCCAACTTGTAATGAGTCAATTTTCAGTGGAGGCCTGGGGAGAAACACTTCAGATAAATGTCTTTATAATTTGGGAGGAAACCGGAGTAACCAGAGGAAACCCACACAAATTCAGGGAGGACATACAGACTCCGCACAGAAGGCATCTCAGCTGAGAATTGAACTAGAGAACCTCTTGCTGTGAGGCGACAATGCAAATCGCTGCAGTACTGTGCCATCCAAGGCAAGGCCTCAGCATTCACTTTTTATTTATAATTTTGCATTTTATCCCAAAATAAAATAATTTGCTTTCTTACACGCCAGGCCATTTTTTTTTCTTACCTCCACTGTAATTCTTCACAATTTTTTTATTTTATTTTTTCAATAATTTCCTATCGTACTATTCACTTTGTCTTCACCTGTCCCATGTCCTGCATATCTCTGTAGATTCTTTCTCCACCACCCATTTTAGTAATACAGTCTGTGGGTGTGTAATCATCCTCGTGTAGAATTACTTTTGGCGATTGAAGGAATTGTTAGTTTATACTGTCATTTTTTCCCCTCTGCCCTTCCTGTTCATGAGGATAATGTCTCATCTGACTGTATGATGTCATGCACCAGAAACATGTCCTTCTTGTCTCTTCTTGTCTAAAGTCAGAAAAGCTGAGATTTTTTGATGATATGGATCCATAGGTTTTTTTGGATGCTTTCCAGCAGCCTAATGTCTCTTGCCTTTTATGGACTGTAAAACTGTGCATGGCACTCAAGGTATGGTCAGACCAGGATTCTATAAAGTGCAAGTATTACATCTTTGGTTTAAAAGCTGTACCTCTAGACACATGCCACCATTGGCATACTGCTGCTATTACTGCCTTACTCTGCTCATGGTAGTCCAGTGTGTTTGTGATCAGCACCTTTGATTTATTCCAGCCATATTGCCATTGCATTCCACTTCAACCAGTTGAGACTTCATATCAGTTTTATTGTAGCCTACATGTGGTATTTTGCATTTCTTTGCTTTGACTTCCCAAGTATCACATTTCTGCCCACTTGGACAACCACTCCAAATACTTCACTAGACTCTTCTCTAATTCTTCATTGTTGAAGATTCTTTCTGTTATCAACAAGGAGGTTAATCGTGTTATTGTTTTCCTCATATCTTTACAGTGACAAACACAGTAGTAGACCCATAACAGACCCCTGAATTACTCCACTAGTTACTTTCCTAATGCCTGTCGTCCCTCTCACCATGACCATCTGTACCCTACCATTCAACCATGCAGCAATCTAGTTACTCATTTTGGGTCTGGCCCTATCACTCCCCTCACCAATTTTCTTGTCAACATCATATGTGGGATCAAGTTAAAGGCCTTGATGAATTTCAGATAGACAGCATCTACTGTTACTCCCTTGCCAGGTGTCCCGTTAATTCTACTGTAACACATAATCAGGTTTGACTGGTAGTTCCTCCTGGTTATGATTTCTTGTTGTTTGTTCTTCTTGAGGTTTTTGTCCTTTTAAAATGCTAAGAGGCTTCCCTTTAATCTTCACGCTGTGACTTTGTCTGTCACCGCTGGAGACATTGGCCCATATGTGAACTTAATTTTGGCTGTAGATATATGTTATTTTAGTTTACAGTGAAGATGTAAGCCATGACATTCTGTCATGCACCCAGGCAGCTGGTGTCCCTGATGTACTAATATTGTTATTGCAGTGCTTAAATATGGCAATGTGGCTGCTTAGTGGCAAGATTTCTGCCTCACAACAGCAAGACATGGGGTTCAATTTTGATGCCTGGTAGCTGTCCTGTGGAGTTTTACATGTTCTTTCTTTGTCTTCATGACTTCTTTTTAGGTACTCTGGTTTCCTCTCAGCACTCAGAGCATAAAAATTGATGCATACATACATGCACACACATAATATATACATATAGATAGAGAGACAGACAGATAGATATTTCATATATATATATATATATATATATATATATATAGAGAGAGAGAGAGAGAGAGAGAGAGAGAAATGTAAAGGAATTATACTAGGCAGCCACTAGGACCTGAGATCATTGGACAATGAGATGCCTATCCATTTATGCCTTTAAATAGACACACATACGTGTTTTTGACACACTTTTCTAGCTCTTAATCATGATCACCTGACAAATCAAGCAGCACCATGCATGATAATCTTGGTGTAAATTTGTGTCTAGTTATTCAGTCAAGTCTAACCTTAAAGGCAACCAAGGTAGTACATTGTTTGACCTACAGTGGTAACTTAGTTCATAAGCTAGGAATAACTTCAGTTGGCGTACCTTTAAGTTTCTAGTATAGGTATTTGTAGAGCTACTGGTATTGCAAAGAAACTGGATTTCAAATAGCATTGGGTCTTTTCATGCCTCAGAAAGTGAGACTTGGGTTACCTTAGAGGAGCTGCCTCACCCCACCTTGTACAAGGATGTCACGCTTGCCATCTTCTAGTACTCAGGCATTTCTGCACAACCTAATGATCTGTTAAGGATCTCCATCAGGACATCAGCCTGAAGATTGGACAGGTTTCTAATGACTCTGGAAGACAGTCATTTAAGTCCTTATTCTCTATTTTTTTCTCTGCCTCCTACATCTCTATCCTAGTATCCGTCTACTGCTCCCCCACATGCGTCTGGAGCATTTCTTCCCTGACCTCCACTGAAAATGGGCTTTGTCCCAGTCATACTTTCCCAGTAAACAAATATTAAATAAATAAATAAATACATAATTAATTAATTAATTAATTAATTAATTAATTAATTAATTAAATGCATGTCAGCATCCTTAACACAAAAAGAGTTAAATTCAGTCACATCCAGTGCACATACATATTTAAGGTACTAGTAAGTGAATACAGAAACAATTAATTTCCTTATGAAATGCAGTTTTTGATATTTCTTTAAGGGAGATTAATTTTTTTATCATAACATCAAAAAATTATAGATATAAAAGCCATAATGAAATCTATCCTTTGTAATACTGTCTTCATATTATAGTCCATTAAGAACCTTGATTCTAAAATGCATACTCTTTTATTTGTATTTACCATCAGTTTTATCTTGCTATATAACATAAGACATTATAATTCTCTGAATATGGTGCTGTACTAAAACTTAATGCTAGTAAAAGATTTATTAGAAAAGATGGTGAACAACAGCATATGTTTAACATCTTGTTGTTTGCCGTCAGTCTTTACACAGTAAAATAATTGCATTTAGAAGAACAGGTAGGCCATATGACTACTCCAAGATACCTTTACCTATCTTTTCATCTGTGACATACTTATATTCCTCAAAGTGTGTACAGTACAAGGCTACTTTACCAAAACCAGTCACTAAGACGAAATGATACAATTAACCCTGAATGCTTTGCTATACTATAATGTAATTATAATTCACAGTGCACAGAGAAGTTTAAATTTGCCATCTTAATCGAGCACTATTCAAAAATTCTCATTAACTAAAGCAAGATAAATTCAATCACCGACGATGCTCACATTGGCATTAGTTCATTATCAAGTTAACAGCTGTGCTTTGCTAATTAGCACAGAAGATATTTATCTTTCAACTTTACCACATTTATTTGACTCGTATAAACCATGAAATGTGATTTATGGAATAATGTTCTTTATTCTTTCATTTTTTGGCACTTTTTCCTGGTGAATGAATGCAGCTGTCTCCTGTCCTGCTTTGGTTTTATAATATATACTGCTGCTAGGGGAAATCTCATATGATTCTATCAGTATGAAAGCTCATGCAGTACTAAACTGTGCTGGCATGAAGATGAGAGTAAATAAAGTAAAAAACTTATAGCCCAACAAAAGTCTGATATAAACTAAAACTTCTATGCGCAGTGTATCAGTAGTGAACATCTTGATAAGTTAAATGAACCCTACCAATCCACCTTACAATGACAACAAAGTGGAAGTTTGTCATTTTCAAGAAAGCTGTTTCCCAGTAGCAACTCATATTATTTTCTGGTCAACACTGAACACTGGTTGGGAGGATGTCACTTCTTATATCAAAAGCCTAATAAAGAATGAGTGTAGTAAATTTATCACTAAATTGTTATGTGCAGCATTGCAAAAATAGCTGTTAGCCTCAAAATGAAAGTTAATAGATGTAGAGGAGGAAGCCATAATGGTAAATAAGTATGTGTTGCACTGTAAGTTTAAACAGGATGCAGCTGGGAAAAATATGTCAGCTCTGATTCAAAAATAATTGGAAATCTGAGACTACTGATATAACAGGAATACTCACCAGATAAATCCACTGCAGAGCTGCATGCCCAATGGAGCTTTTCTCCCAGAATAAGTCATGTGTACGTAAATATCCATTTGGTCAATAACTTTTGAAGGTGGTCATTTTGATACAAACTACTACATACTAGTACACAATTCTGCACAGAAACTAAGGTTTGCTTATAAAAGTGTGCGTGACAAATATGCATTTAAATATATTTTATCTACCTGTGGAGTGAGAACTGAGAATTAGATGGTTAATCAAAGCATCCCTATGCTATATCAGTGTTGTTATAGTTTTGCACTGAAATGTATCATTTTTTTTTTCTTGAGCTAGCTATATGGTTGAAATTAGTTGGAAAGTCTGCAAGTAGCTGTAATTAAATAAGTGACATTAGAATGAAAAAAGAATAACTTGTTTCCTTCCATCTATATTAATATTTTAATTAATAATGTTATTTTTAGGAAATCAGTTGGACAGCACTGTGAGAGATGTCAGTGTTTTAGCATAAACTGCGGACTATAGACATATGAACAGGGTGAATATATATATATATATATATATATAATATAGGCCTGGCTCAGATTCTGAAACATTACTTACATGCCTGCATCTTTTCAGAATAGTGAGACTAAAGTAGGGCAATGAGGCCTGAAACTGATTAACGATGTACTAGGAGCAATGCTGTGTGACTAAGATAAACTAATTATAGAATGTTCTGGTGTAAACCCTACCTGCCATGTAAAGACTTACACTGCATGATAACAGTCCTAATTAGTTCAGTAGCATGTACACAGCATGTTCGCAATGATGTGCATTCCCATGCAAAATAGTGTACTGCAAATGTCTTGCTACAGGCTTCCAGAGCAAACTGCAGCTGACACTGGAGTCAACTAAGCAGTGCTTGCTGACTGTTAGAACTTCAAACACATGTTGAATTACATTGCGAGTCTGTGACAGTGTGGAGTTGTATGCATTCTATGCGCAGTTTGTAAGTCTCATATGGGTGACATGACCTGTGGCTTTAGGGCATATCTGTCATCATCAATAAGGTGTCCCTGCAGGACATTATCTTCACAAATCATTAATGTAAGTCATACATGTGACAGATATGGTACTACATTGATGATGCACTGGCATATGGTATATTTCAGACTACCTGGCAGATAGTTGTTGACGTGGAATCCCATATGGTGGTTACACCATTGTCTCTGTGTTCCAGATAGGGACTTGATGGCACTGTTGGTACATTCAATGGCACTTGTAACTGTGAAATAGGCTATTTCATAGAAGACCCTCATGATGTTCTTTCTTTCCTCTGCTACAAGCTACATCTGCTCCTCTAAATATCATAGCATGACATTGAGAAACTTGAGCAGTATCCATGAGACGCATGTGTGAAATATACCCATCATGTCCCCATTGCATCAATGGAAGGTCCTTGAAGTAAAGATTGTCAGTGGTTCACACTCCTTAATATCCACTGCAACTGGTGCTCTGTGCATTCCACTTACCTGTATGTGAAGGCAGTACATGTGTACCAGCTCCTGTATGGTGCCTTTGTTCATGCAGCAGCTGGGCACCATTTCTGTGTCATGGATGTGGTGGAATGTTAGCTGTGGTCAGATCCTTCAGCAGTGTGGAGAAAGATGATGTACAACTTTGTGATGATTAGTGAAATGGATGGCCTCCAACATGTACATTTCATCTAATCCTGCTGCTTCCCCTAACATCATTTCTGGCTCTGTTCATCAGGATTTTGTGGTGTATAACTACCCTGATGGTTACACCTCATCACCAAATTAAACATTTTGAATTGCTCGGCCATGTTTTTTAAACTCATTAGCATTCATTAATACCCTCAATATCATACCATTGCTTATTCCTTTCTCATTATATAGTCAATTGCACCAAAGGTCAAAGAAAACAGACTAGTCAACACAGAAAAATGCATATAATAACCATGGAACACCTCCAAAATGATAAAATAAAACTGGAAAATGTAAACACCAGTAATAACACTATAACACAATTTGGTAGTTCTGTAAGTGCTTTCATTCTGCTATTACAAAACTTCCTCAGTCAATTAAATTGTCCAGTTTTATTTTATTTTATCATTTTGGAGGTGTTCCATGGTTATTGTTATGTGCATTTTCTTGTGTCATATAGTTATTTGCATGTGATACTATCAGCGGTATTTCATGAGCCTTGCTCGTCCATGCTGACAATGTCTCTGAACCACCCCTGCCCTGCATGCTGCTCATCCTAATGCATTGAACTATTTATTTCTAAATCCTTGCCCTTGTGTCAGCCTGGATGCTCTTTTGACAGTTGGATATGGCACTTCATTGAGACCAGACTAATTTATTTCCCTTTACAATGGATTTTATGGCATCAGCCTTCATTACTTGCACTATGGATAGTAGTCTGTGTCCTGTCTATCGCTGTTAGTTGTTTTAAGTTCTGTGATACACATTCCTGCTCTGTAAGAGCTACATCGGTTGCTGGATGCAAAAAAAAAGTCAGGGTTCAGTTTAATTTTGTCTTCTTATATTCTGTACTGCTCATGTCCTGCCTTTTTAAAGGACCTGAAAACACCTTTTAATGCTGTTTGCCTTCCCACATGAAAGGGAATCAGGCTTCTATCATTACCTGGGTGACAAGCATTTGCCTTTCAGGTTACATACTGTGGAATTCACTACCTGTACAGCTGAGGGCTATTGATTATGAGTAAACATTTACAAGGTCCTTGCGATTCCATTTGTCTGTTCAGGTTTTTGCCATTACATGAGCTGTACTCACCACAGTATATACATGCTCCTGTTTTTAAAAATGTTTTGTAGTGTAAGATGCTTAAACTTAAGCATTTGAACTTAATAAAAATAAACTGTAATGCTTATTTTACTGTAAAAGATCAAACAGATGTTATTGCCCTTCCTTTACACACACTGTTACTAAAATCTAATTTTTTCATGTTTATAGCTGTATACCTGAGCATTAAAATCTAAATACAGGAGGGTAATGGGAGCAGAATAGCAGCAGTTAACTTACTAGAATTAATCAACCGTAACTAATGTTTAATCTGATCTTGTTTCAGTGTAACAGCAGCCTGCAGACCTTCACTAAAATAAACTGAAAAAGGTGGCAGTCTCTGGGACACAGATCTGTCCCTCCAGCATGATCTGTTAATGTTGCAAGCTAGGATGGTATCCCTAGAGGAGTGACTCTTGAACCATTTGACTTCCAGATGTGCAACATTTCCATTATGGCAGGGTTGGAGATTCCCCATTAAGCCAGGCACAAATCAACTTTCAGCAGCCTATAGGATACAGAGTAAAGTGACAGGGCTTTCAGCCTTTCCACATAGGTCATGGTTTAGAGTCCTTTTATTTTCTTAGTGAGAAACCCCTGAGGTCTCTCCAGCTGCTGCAGGTGTCTGGTGAGGTACATGCAGAAGGATGTATTATAGTCTGATTATGGTCTGATGAGGGTAGAGTACAGTGGAACTATAACATCCCTTGACCTGGATGCTATGTCCTTGCGTATGGGGTGCTCCTACGTAGAAGGCTTTCCATACCACTGTGGAAACTTGGTGGTCATAGTTCAGATTGCTATCAGCCTGTGTTCCCAAGTCCTGCACCACTGGGTTGGAACTCAGTGGGTGCTGTCAATACTGTCATTTGTAGGGAATTCTGTTTTTCAAAGGGAATAATAATGTATTTTTTTGCATTTAGTTTTACACCATGGCTTTGGCACCAATAATTTGTTTGTGTTAGCCCTTCCTGTTATATATTGTCATCAGTGGGAGACTCAATGATTGCTCCCAGTTTGCAATCATCAGTGAACCTGGTAAGCCAAAGGCCATTTCCTTTGGCTTAGACTTCTGAGAAATAGATGCTAGACAGTAAGAGGACCAGCATAGACACCTGTGGTACTCCACTGGTGCTCGGTCTACTGGTGGAGGTGGAGTCACCAGTTTTGACAGAGTGTGTTTCTGTTGGTGAGCCAATTGACTACCAATTTAGTAACATAAGTGTTAATCCCTATCTGGGAGAATTTCTCAATGATGCTAAAGTGGGGAATTGTGTTGGAAGCTTTGGCAAGGTTGAGATAGGCTGTGTGTCTTACCTTCGGCCATGGCTTTGGTGACATTCTCAAAGAAGTCTACCAGGTTTAATAAGCATGATAAACCCTTAACGAAGCCAAACTGAGCTGGTCCAGCATTCGGAGGTTGCCTATGGCCTTCTTGATAAGGTCGATGATAATTCTTTCCATGGTCTTACAGATGAGGCTGGTTAGACTTATGGGTCTTTAGTCCACAGTGTCAGTTGTTGCCCCACCTTTGTGCAGGGATATTACTGTTGCTATTCTCCATTCTGCAGGAACATAGCCAGTTCTCAAGCTATGATTATTGAGAACTCCCAGTGGGTCTGCTAAGTCTTGTTTTAGATTGTTTAGTAAACAACCTGGGATAATATCTGCTCCCACTGAGGCCGTGTTTTTGGCCTTGGCGAATGGAGACATTACCTGTTCTCTGAAGATACTAGGCAGAGGGCTGGTGTCAGGTATGCTTTGGGATATGGTAAGTACGGATAGGGGGGTAATGTTTGTGCTGAATCTGTCAGCTAGCAAGTTGGCAATATCTTACAGTGTAGTATTAGTGATAGCATCTACAACCAGTTTGGCACATAGCTGGGCATTCCCTTTTAGACTTTGGATGTAGTTAAAGAATGCCTTATGATTATCCATGGCAAAGGATGCAATTTTAGTTTCATAATTTGCTGTATAAGACTTTACAAGATTTCTGATTTTCCTATTTAGGCTTAGGAGGAACTCTTTATGCAGTTGCATAAGTGTTTGTACAGGCCATTTTCGTACACTTCTGCATAGTGATCATTAGTGTCACTGATTGTGGGTGGTATAAACCTTTTTATACTATTGCTTAGTACGCTATAGTTAGCTTTGGTGAAGTTTTTTTTTATAATTTTTGTTCCTGTGAGGATGTCAGTTCCAGTAGTTAATTCAAATGACATTGATTTGTGGTCTAAACTAACTAGGAAGGGCATTGAGCATGAGGAAGTACAGTGACCACCATGTTGGTGAGTACTATGTCCAGAACATTAGAGCCCCTAGTGGGGGTGCAGTCTATCTGGTCTAGAGCATTTGTGTTAACAAAGTCTAGGAACCTCTGGGTGAGCGTGTTTTTGCTCATGTATGTCCCCCATTCTATGGAAGGATAGTTGAAATCTCCCATGACTAAGGTGTTGGGCTGTATGACAAAGGATTCCAGTAAATTGAGTTAGGTGGTGTGCTTGTCCTGGTTCATGGTGGAGGATGTATAGCTAGTAATGATGTGGTATGGTACTTTCTCAAAAGTTAATTAGGCATGGAGAAATTTGAGACAGCCATGCTGTTTGACCAGTCTCAAAGTGTATTTGGTTTTAATGAAGATGGATACACCTCCACGTTTGGTTCCTTCATGCTCATTTTGAGGTCTGAATGTGTGGAAGGCACTGTAGTCTTGCATGGCTGGGGTGCTCTCAGTGGCCTTGAACCATGTCTCGATAACTTTACAGATGTCAGCATCCTCCAAGTTTAGGAATGCTTCCAGGGAGTGCAGTTTCATGTTTAAACTCCTAGCATTAATCAGTATGACCTTGAGTTTGCCTTGATTAGATTTTGTTATGTTGGAAAATTTGTTGTTTTGACAATGCCTAAAAAAGGCACTATGGGGGAGGTAAGAGCCTTCACCAGTATCTAAAATCCTAGGAGGGGGAAGGTGTAGACCTTCTCTAGCGAAGCAGCAAGGTCTGTCTACCATATCCTCCCAGGCTTGAGAGGTACTGGATTCTACTGGACTGACACCAGAAGCTGAGACAATTGCTGAATTTAATCATGTTTTTGTTTATATTGTGATCTTATTCTGGGTGAGGGTAGGATACTGCCTGGGGCTAGGGACATACCTGTCTGGGCACATAATCAGAGAGTTCCATCATGTCTCTCTTCATATAATCCAAAGAGGTATGTCTCAAGTCATTCACTCCAACATGGACTATGACAGAGTCATGACAGTACTTGTTGAGTAACTTGAGTGCATGTGTGATTTGCTGAATCCTGGCACCTGATAGGCAGCTGACCATGACCAGACTGGTAAGGAGGACATCTGTATGTCTCACTGTGGAGTCACCTATGACCAAAACATTTGATGTGTTTTGACTAAGGGGATTATTTGTTGAGACACGGATGCTTGTGTTGATATGTGTAGTGGTTTCTTTATGCTTAGTGGTGAGTGTGGGCAGTGTGCATTTGGGAGATCTCTGTTCTTTTGGTAGGCTTTTAGTCAATACCTCAACATATGTGGGTTTATGTGTCATGACCTTATTTTTTGTGAGATGTGAAGTTTGCGTGAGAGGTGAAGTGTGTGCGTTGATAGTCTGTTTGATATCTAGTTTGTTTTTACATGATAGAATTGACTCCAATTCCACATTATATTTGCATCTCTCACATAGGGTGTTAGTTTGTTTTAGGAGTAAATAGATGTTAGTGTACATGAAGCAATTTCTACATTGCCTCAGTATGCCTGTATCAATCAAGCTGGCAGAAGAAATGATGGGAAACTGCATGTCCATTGTGGCAGAATTTTTCTGAATGTGGTATTTGAGAAAGAAGTGAGCTAGCTGGACTTTGTCACAAACAGCAAAAATAAACCAGCAATTCAATTAATTACAGTTAACAAAGTGCAGTGCTGGCTTAAAATATACTTATTTTTCAGTTCTTTTTTTAGTGGACGCCTTGGATTTCATTGCAGATTCTCTCCAGGCCTATGGCTAAAGTTGCCAAACATTGAGCAGCTCCAATAAACTGACTGCAAACTCGTGCAAATGCTAGGCTTATATACAGACAAATTTAAACAGTTTTAACACAACTACCAATTGGAACGCCAAAAATTTAGTTTTTCTCCAGCAATCACCAACTCAGATGAGTCTTGAGCTATATACTTCTGCCACAAGGGTGCAGGAAGTCCCTCTTAATGTAAGATGACTAGTCTAAGAGCACAGTGATACCAAACAGTCTAGATTCAGCAGGTCTAATCTAGCCTATGTTATTTAAGGCAAAGAAACACAATTTCTAAATGGGAAGAAGAAAGGGAGAGTCACTTAAAGGTCAAAGTGAGAGTGCTTATTAGTTTACTATTAGATGGTCAGCAGTGGTACCACCCTCTGCTGAAACTTGCAGCTCTTTGAGCAGCTTTGAACAGTGGGAGACTATGGAGAACATTTCTTATAGAAGATTTTAAACTGGAGAGGTTTGCTTATATGCAAGCCTTTATGATGAAAGACTTTCATAAAGTTAAACCCTCAGGCCAATCAGATAAAAATACAATAAGCTCTCGACCAGTAGGTCCCACCTTTGATGGGTTCAGTTTAGGTCTTTTCCTACCAGAGTGCCAAGGAACCCTTCCAATGTAAAACAAACTGGGTTTGAGTTCAAGTGCAGTAACAAATGTTTTACAAAAAAAGTAAGAATTCTTGCAATATTAGGAATCCTTGGAAATAAGTTCACTAACCCTGAGAAATGTTCACAACACACAAAAACTTTGCAAAACTTAGAAATATTTTGGGAGAGTCACTCAGAACAGCTTTTGCAGTATCAGAGGAGGTTAGGAAATATTGTTAAAACAACCTAAGAGCAGTACAATTTATTTTATTTATTTTACATTTGTTGACTAGGCTAGTCTAACTGGATATATGTCCATTTTCAGTAGAGGCCCGGGGAGATAAGCTCCAAGACAGATACATGAAAAACTTAGCAAAAAAAACAAAAAGACTAAATAAAAACATTCATTATAAACAATGCAGATTTCAGGTTACAACAAAAAATTGCTAAATAGCAACATTCATTATATACAATGCATATTCCAGGTTACAACAGAAAATTCTGTGAGGGCAAAAAAGAAGTACTTATAGTGCAAGAATGCATATACTATACAACATACAGGTATAATACATAAAAAGAAGAAATAAAGTCAAAAGAGAAGACAGGTTAATTATATAAAAATAAAAAAAAAATATTCAGTAGAAAGTATGACAAATAGATGGAGTTGTTTTAACAAGTGCAGGCTGTAAAACAGTGATAAATTCAACAAAATACATAAATACAGAACAGAAGTGTTAAATATCACTAACACAGAGCAACTGCAAAAGATATACTTATGTCAGCTTTGTAGGCCAAATGATTTTAGAAGCAATCTAAGTCACAAGCCAGGCACATGGAAGCTCTGAATAAATGAGTTATATAGGGACTGACATTTAGCTAGGAGAGGTTATTTACAATATCCGATAAGGGAGTGGTATTGAACACATTTTCAAAATCTAGATATGCAGTGGTATACTGTTTTGCCCTCATCCATTGCTTTCATAACATTTTCGAAGAAGTTGACTTGGTTAGGCAGGCAGGACCTGTCCTTGATGAATCTGAACTGGGTTGGGTTGAGAGTCTGTAGTTTACATACATTCTTGTTTACTAATTCCTTACTGATTCTTTCCAACACCTGACAGGTAGGACTTGTCAGGCATATTGTCCTATAGTTACCTGGATCCATTTAAGCCCCACCTTCGTGCAAAGCAATGACTGTTGCTGTCCTCCATTCATCTGGCATGAAGCTGTTTTGAGGCTGATATTGAATAGCTTCTGTAGGGGGTCAGAGAAGTTATGTTTTAGGATGTTCAGTAGGCAGCCTGATATGTTATCTAGTCCTATAGGTGTAGTGTTCTTCACCTTAGACAGTGACCTTTGAGCTTATTCTTGGGAGATTTGAACAAGGGTGTAGATATGAATATCCAAATACCACAAATAAAGTCAAAAACAATAAATACCACAATAGAAGAACCACTGACACAGGACTCAAAGCAGCAGTCACATCAATTTAATCCCAACTTAGCGCTTTGGCACCAAGCCTTTAATGAGTATAAATTCATACCAACTTCCAACAGTATATATACATATAAAATGCAATATAATCATACAATTAAACAATGAACCAATCAAATGATTAATCAAATAAAATACTAAATCACATATTTCCAATTCACTTCCTTATTTAACCCATGAGGTTTCAAAGTATTATATTTTAAAATAAAAAGTTTCTTTTTTCAACAATTTTTCTTTAATGCATGTAACCTCCCCTAAGGAAACCTTTACTTTTTCCAGGATACATACTTGTAAACAATCTGGTTTAGCATTATGTGCTCTAATAAAATGTTGTCCAAAAGGGCTATCCATTTTGTGGTTCTTTATATCCCTTATATGTTCTTGCATACATATTTTAAAACCTCTGTTTCCCCTATATAGTATAAGTTACAACTACACTTAAGGGCATAAATTACTTCTTCAGTACCACATGTATAGAAGTCTAAAGGGGTAAATATTATCCCATTGATTTTTGGAAAAAATGTCACAATTGATTAATTGTTTAATTGTATGATTGTATTGAATTTTATATGTATATATACTGTTGGAAGTCTGTATGAATTTATACTCATTGAAGGCTTGGTGCTGAAGAGCTAAGTTGGGATTGAATTGCTGTGACTGCTGCTTTGAGCCCTGTGTCAGTGGTTCTTCTATTGTGGTATTTATTGTAGATATGAATATGTTGTCTAAGAATATTGGAGGGGGAGTGAAGTTTGATCTAAATTTGTTCACCAGTTGACTGTGTCTTCCTGGTTTGAGTATGTGACATATTTCATTATTAGTTTTGCACAGAGCTGAGTATTGTTTCTTAGATTTTTAATATAATTTAAAACGATCCCATGTGGTTATCCTTCACATGTGTGCTATTTTTACCTTATATCTAGTTTTCCTTGACTTGCTTAGTGTATGGAATTCCTTGCTTAGTTTAGGAGGAGCGGTTTTGGCATCTTAACAGTTGGATTTATTTTTGTGTGCAATGAGGGCTTCTTTTTTTTGTTAAGGATCTTAGCATTGAGCAGAAATAACTTAATGTTATCCAGATTTACCTTAGTTATGTTGGAATCTTTAAAAGAGACATTGCCTAAAAGGTACTATCTGGGTGAACAAAGATTTAGCCAATATATGTAAACGTTGGCCATCTATAGATAAGCAGTTGGGAATGTATACCATCTTGTCTCAGGCTAATATATATTGTAACCCCCCCCCCCCACACACACACCTTTTGAATGGCACCTGAAGATAAGCCAATTGTTGAAATCAATAATCTTTTATTCATACTGTGGCATCTTTCATACTGTGGCATCATTCATACTGTGGCATTGTTCATATTGTGGCATCATTCATACTGTGGCATTGTTCATACTGTGGCATCATTCATACTGTGGCATTGTTCACACTGCGGCATCATTCATATTGTGGTATTACTCTTGATGATGGTAGAATGCTCTTCAAGGCTAGGTTCATACCAAACTCAGACACATGCAGTTGAAGTAGATGATGTGGTTTCCAGCCTTCTGACCTTTGAGAGTTAAGATGGGGAGAGTTTGAGTTTTTGCAGTGCTTTTCTATTCCAAGTCCATGAAAAAACAATCCTTATAGCTTTTGGTACAGGACTATCTCATGAGGTGTTTCATTATTAGACATTTCTCTCTACCTCCCTAACTGACTGAGTATAATGTGCTCTCTATGTAAAATATCTGAATTCCCAGCACACATACAACTTAAAATATGGAATTCTTTGTTACACAACATTGCTACATATGACAACATCGGGTTTATCCAGTATCAAGAATACAGACTTTAATTTGCTAATCTTTCTAGCACTTCTTTCTGCAAAATTGAATAATGACTAACTGAGATATAATGTACACTTTCTTTTCATTTGTAAAATTCTGTAACTGGTCAGCTACATGGATGACCTGAAACTAGGAGCACTATAATGCCTTTCTTTGGATTGTTGTCATGGTATATGTTTAAGGTGGCACAAATCCATCCTACTTGTTCTGAATCAGCCTTCCTGGCCAATATATTATATATCTTGTTTGCTGTTTATATTTATTCCCAGATGTCAATTGGTAACTTAGTTTGCTTGTTTGAGCATTAAAACCTACATTACAAACTTATATTAATTACTTTCCTTACTGATGATTTTGCTTAGGCCAGGTTGTCATTGTGAACCCCATCAATTATTGCATTTTTAATTTAGTGCCTGTTTATATAAATTATTTTACTTTTTCTTCTGTCACTAATATATTAACAGATTTCTTGCTTTTTGCTAATTACCTAATTTGTTATCATGACTACTGACTAATGATATTTTTTTTAACTTGACTAATGATGTTTCTTAACTTAACTTTGTATTTTAGATACTGGAGCTTATCTCCTTAGCCCCTTAACTGAACTTTGTTTGTCATCTACTCAGACTAGTCTAGGAAAACTGTATATTGTCTCAGTACATTTTGTTAGTATTAGTTTAGTAATGTTTTCGTAAACTGTATTGTCTTATTCTGATTGTGGAGCTTTTCTCCTCGGGCCTCTGCTGAAAATGGACATGTATCCAGCCAGACTAGCCCGGTTAACAAATGTAAAATAAATAAATAAATAAATAAATAATTGCTCAAAGAACCTCTTGTTCTTTTAATACTCTTTGTGCACATCTTGTAAGGATGTTTAATGTTTCAACTTTCCTGGTCTGCTTATTTCACATTCAGATCATACTTTGTTAATTAAGTATCGCCCTCCCTAGCCTTTGAGGAGCTCTGTACAAGAAATTTCAAAATATACTTTGAATGACTTTGTGGTCTGTTTCTACCTGAAACACAGTTAATGGATTTTCTCATATCATATACTATTTCTAACAACCCCCTTCTGTCTGAGTTTATTTTCTTTCTGTTTCTATATATGCACCTTATCTACCTAAATCAGTTAGTCTATGTTATTGAATAATTACACATGTTCATCTTCTAACTGATACCTGCTTGTAACATTGGTGTATCAGTGTCTAATCATGCTCTTCTTGCATCTAACTTGTCACTAATGCATCACTCGTAATGTTTAAATGCCGTCAACTACTTGTGGACCAGGTCATTGGAATATTGCTGGTGTTGCTAAAACACCAAAGAAAGTGTCAGGGATTTCATCTTTCATAGTGATGGATTCCATGTACACAATTCTAATCTTTGCTCATATTGCTTAGTCTGCCAAACACCCTGATCTGTATGTAGCACTAAAAAAAAATGGCATCTGACATTTCAGAAACTACATTTTCGCCTGTGAAAAATGGGTGGATCTAGATCTGTGATGCAGAGAGATAAAGCCCTGACCAAGACCATCTAATCTTAATTAGTAGCTCAGTTTCTGGAGGGACGGGATGGTGGGCTTCAGACACTTACGTCAGGGTGGTGTGCTTGAGTGGAATACATCAGCTTGCTTATCCCATAGAGAGCGACAAGGGTATTATATGCATTTGGGCATACCACCACTGTTGATCTCTGGTGGAGATGGGCAACGTGTATGGGATGCTGTCTAGAAGAACATCACGGTATTGGCAGAACTGTGTGCAGAATCATGGATGTTAAATACTTGACAACACTTTGGATAATACAAATGTGTGCAGTGGGAGGGGTAGCCTTGAAGGAATAACACTCTTTTAGAAACAGTCTGAAGCTGCCTCGAAATGTCCCAGTATTGTCACAAGCCTGGTCAGAGAAAGTCTGAGGGAGGACAAGTAGTGGACAAGGAAAGGCACTGGAAGTCAGCTGTGAGTGACCCAAAAGAGATGAAAATGTGATCAGTCATTAGTGTTCTAAATCACCTTATTCTGTTTAATACAAATTGCATATCCTGTCTTCCTTCACAACATTGACAATGCTTTTCATCCATTATAATAGTTATCTCTGCTTTTCCAATGTCACTAAGTGTTGCATTCAGGATAATTAATGTTCTCCTTTAGTCATTGGAGCTACTGCACTTTTCCCGGAATATGAGTCACTGGATTAGCATCAGGATAGCATCAGAACTTGTTTATTTATAATAGCCTTTCGGCAAGCTTCTTACACTTGCAAACAAATCATTGCCATGGAAGGAAATCAGTGCTTTACCCCTCTCTGTATTATCTGACATAGCTCTGTGAATACTTAGGATCATAGGATTTTTTTATTTTATTTTATTTATTTCCAGTTTGTTGACTGGAAAGTCCATTGGGCCAAGATGAGCCCTTTTTCAATGGAGGTCCGGGGAGAAAAGCTCCACAGTTAAAGTATTTGCAAAAATTTCAAAAGATATAGTGTGTACAATATATATCAGTAAGAAATATTGCCAGGAGATAAACCAGTAACAGCTCTTGAAAGTAATATAAGAGTTAAAACAGTAAGTTCAAAACATAAAGTCATCAGCAGTTAGGTCCTAATGTTAAACAAAAGTGTTGAATTACACAAGCAGTTTAACATTTTAGAGAGAGAAGCTATGATATGTCAATGTGGCAGGTAGTATTGCCAACCTAGACTGAGGTATGCTAGATTAGTTGAAAGGAAGCTAGGAAGGGTGGGAGCAGGAGCAATCCCAGTTAGTGGCAAGGTAGGAATAGAGCTACTTGAAAGCGGAGTAATTTTTTGTAGTACGGATATGGGGAGGAAGTAGGTTCCATTTTCGAGCAAAGGAGAAAGATAGGAGAAGTTGCCCTAGGCTGCATGTAGGGTTGTGTAGTTCAAGCAGGTTTTGGTTATTAGATCTGAGAGTGTGATCAGGAAGGTGCATAGTGAGGATGGAGGAAAGGGAGGGACATTGTGACGGTTTGAAAATGAGTGTATGGACAGTAGTGTGCTGAATATATGACAGCTAGTTGGAGGGTTCCAGACAGTTCAAGAGATGTAAGGAGTCACAGTGGTGGGATGAAGATTTTGAGCTGGTAGCAAACTTGGACATTTTGTTGTAACAGGATGCCAGTTTAGTTTTGAGGGTTGCTTGTAGATTGGTAAGGAGAAGAGCTCCGTGCATGAGAGAGAGGAAAGGAGGTATGCGCTGGAGAGTGTAAGTTTAGTTGCAGGATCATAGGAAGTTACTAGGCTATTGGCCCTGAAGCCCTTATAAGCCTATCCAAGAGTTTAGTCCATGCATAAACAAATCAGCACCTAATGCCTCTGTCCAGCAGGGACACGGGTGGAATCCCAGGGATGTATTTTCAATTTCCCATCCAGTTATCCAGATTGTGCATAAACAGGGGTAAAGAGGTACTCTGCTTGACATGGAAAAGGAGTCTCTGGGACACAAATCTGTCCCTCCAACAAGTCCTATTGATGACACAGACCATGGAGGCCATGTGTGTATGAAACAGAGTAGAGGGATAGGGCTTTTAGCCTATCTGTATATGGTAGATTTTTGAGGCCCTGGATTCTCCTGGTAAGGAACCTCTGTGGTTTCTCCAGCTGCTGGATGTGCTTTATGAGGAATAGGGCATTGTACTCAATAATGGGCCTTATAAGGGAAGAATACAGGGATGTTATGACCTCCTTGTCCCTGGATGAGATACCCTTACTTATGAGGTGGGCCATGTAGAAAGCTTTCTGTAGAATGGAAGCAACATGGTGGTCAAAAGTCAGGTTGCTATCAATCTGGGTGCCCAAATCCCTCACGACAGACTGTGTGCTTAGGACTTGACTGATCACCTCTATTGTTTGGTTTTGCACTATGAGTTCTTTTTGTCATTCCTATCTTTTCATAAGCCATACATTGATACATTTGAAGAGAATTAACTTCTTTAAGGGCAGTGATTTGGAAAAGCATTCTTTTTTCTTATTTTTAAATCACATCAGCAGTTTTGACCTAATGGATTCACCTAGTGGCCAGAATATGTTAAAAGTATATTCACACAAGTCTCTGCTTTAGCAATCTGAGTGCAAAGCTTTAAAGGTACCTTCAGATTAAATATTACACTTAGCTGACAGGCCTAGTTTAAATATAGTATCCTGTCCACTAAATATTATTATTTTTTTCAATACTGATATGCTTTTTATGTCTCAGAATTATTTCATTGCTGTAGTGCCAACAAATAGCTAATTTTGCAAATTCTTTTGAATGCAGATTTATCTTTTACAAATCTTATCAAAGTATGCTTTTCTAGCACAAATTCTGCAAGTTTGATAGCACTCATGACAGCTCTTTCATGCTTGTGTTTAGCCACATCTACTGCACAACAAAATTAAATCAAATTGCATGATGAAAGCTCTGGCTTCCATTTTACATTGTTGCTTGGGTGTCTGTGGATGTTTTGAGGGAGAAATGTAACAATAAGAAAGGCTTCACCAGAAAGGTAAAAAAAATGAAAGACAAGTATCTGCTCAGAGCTCTAAATCCATAATTGCCAGTATATGACAGAAGTCTCAAATCTTGTGTTGGTAGGACAGGAGCCTGTGCATTTCCCTTAGCAGACTGACACTGAAGACATTTCAGAGATGGCCGACATGCAGGTAATCCAGAGAAACTTTATCAAGGCAAAATGAGATGGTTATACTTTGAGTAAATAAAGAGAAATACAGATAGAGTTGAATGGAGAGGAACATCTTACTCATATTTTGAGTTACAAAGTAACTTATTGTACAACAAACGTTAAAAATGTAGTGATGAGGTTAATAATTAGACACTTTCTGGGAATTAACAAGACTAAAAGCATGGGCCCTAGAAAGGTTTCCCTGGTCTAGAATAATGAAAGAAGTTTAGAAGTTCTGTGCTGGATGCCCTGAATGCCAGAAGATAGCCTCTCATGTTATAAGGGTGCCATTTTATCATGTTGCTGTGGGCATTGTTGAACAATTGGTAAAACCTAGCAATGGGTTTAAATACAACTTGGTTATTGTAGACTATGTAAATATGTATCTTGAGGCTACCCCCAC
This sequence comes from Protopterus annectens, assembly GCF_019279795.1. Lineage (NCBI taxonomy): Eukaryota > Metazoa > Chordata > Ceratodontiformes > Protopteridae > Protopterus > Protopterus annectens. The sequence goes on along the minus strand of NC_056733.1, from coordinate 1,503,690,244 downwards.
CCCCCACCCCCATACACACATATACACACTAAAGGCTACTGTTGAATCTATAGCTGAGGAGTTAGTTTTATTTTTCTAAATAGGAATACTTAAGGAAGTATTTACTGATGAGGGTACTCCATTTTTTTGTCTAGAATAATGCACCAACTGTGCCAGTGTATTAAGACCGAGCAATTAAAAAACATTTGAGTATCATCCGCATACACATGTGTTAATAGAGCAGTTTAACATTAAAATGCATGTTGAGAAAAGTTATTGACAAATATGGTAAAAATTTGACCAGTTAATAACCTACCTCTTGTTTGCCATTACAGAATGGCCACTGTCCATGACAGAGATCAGTTCGTTTTCAGTTTTTACATGGCAAGCACCTTTATAGTTAGTTACTGGTAGAGAAATAGGATGAAGAGTGAATACTTTTAAAGTGTCATAGACCTCTGTACCATCTTGTGAGGTAGGCCGCAAATAGTGATGTCTATCATATGATACATGGAAAGAGTTAGGGAATAAGCAACATTTAATAGAAATGCAATGGCAAGATGACTGAGAACTGGAAATAAGATTTTAGTTTTTGTTCTTCCTAGTGGAAATCCAGTTTTTGATAAGTGTCAGACTCCATCTGAAATAGTGGAACAATGAAATGATGCAGACTTCAGAGTTAAACAGACTTGTTAACAGATGGCCAGAGTAAATATTCTGCATAAATGTTCCAAAGACAAAGAAAGAAGTGTAGACCTCTGTAGTCAAATAGCAGAAACTGATGGAACATTTGGGGAAGGAAAACTGACCTCTGGCCTGCAATACAAATTAATGACAAACTGTCTAAGACAGAGAAGCAAGAGATAAGGCAGTTTCTGTTGAGAAACAAGGGATTTCTTTTCAGAACTACTGCTTAAATAAACCATGCCATTAAAAAGGTTGCCTTAAAACCGTACAGAATATAAGAGTCAAAGAGAAAGCATGACCTGCTGTACATCTAACCCCTCCAGACTTCATTCCTAAAGATATTATTTAACACCATGGTCCAATTTGTACTATGTCTGACTACCTCCTCATGGGACCTATGTTCTGCTGTACATCCAACCCCTCCAGATGCCAGTACTAAAGATATTAGTAGGTGTCTGTTTGTGCTAAATATAAGCTGTTAGCCTCTGTCCATCCTGTACATCACCAGGCTGCTCTAACTTCCAAGCTTTTCCTAGTCACTAATCTGTTTTCTCCCTCCTTTTCCCCCTATCCACTTCACTCTTTTTTTGCCCTCTCCTTCCCACTATAAACATCCATCTATGGCTGTCCTCATAGCCTGCATAACCTTTTCTCCACACTCTGCTCATCAATTCCTGCCTCTGCCTCCCTACTCCGTACCTATTTTTGTTTTTCTTTTCAGTTACTTCTAAACCTGTTTACCATTCACATAATCCAGTATGCACATTATTAGCCCCTTTCCTTTCCTTCCACCTACTTCTATCAAGAAAGTCTACTCTACGGTTCACTACTTTTCACTCTCTCCCGCTGGCATTCTGGCACACTACTCTTCTCCGTATATCCTTTCCAACTGACCTGATTGTTTCTAAAGAGCTTTCTCTTTGGATCAGGTCCAGCTCCTGTTCACCCTTGCTATGCTTGGGCTAACTCTGCTCCTCTACCCTACCCCGACTCCCATCCACCCCAAACTCCTTAAATGTATTGTTACACCCCTATAGCCACACCCCCTATCACCTCTCACCTTCCTCAGCACTATCCTGTGACTGAATTCTTCCCACCTAATCTACCACACCCACTTTACTCTAAACTATCATCCACTCCCCTCCCACCTAACCTCTCCTTCCCTCCTTAGTAGTACCTATCTGCACTGTATCCCTACTCACACATCCCCTATCCTCTCAAATCATGCATCTTTCTGATTCTACCCTAACTACATCCTACTTAGTATATGTAACATACCAACCCTCTTTCTTTGCTCCACTGCCACTTCCTATTTATGCACTCTCTCAGCCAACTACTTGTCTCCTATCCCTACCTCTTACCTAACCACTCCCTTACATACTTATCCCCTGCCTATCACTTCATCTCTATTTATACATTCCTTTACTGCCTTATTTAAAATCAAACTACTCCATGCCTCTACACTTCCATTCAAAACTAAAACAAAACACTACGTCCTAATTAATCACCTTACTTCCCATACTTTACTTCTACAACATCTGCTACTATTTGGTGACATAGGTTCATAGGTGTGTACTAGGCTAATGGCCCTTGCGCCTTTACAAGTCTAGCCCATAGGATTACCCTGGCATTGTGCCACTCGACCTTAGTTTGCAGTGCCTCTGTCAAGCAGACCCACTAGATCCCCATGGTGAATTTTCGATTTCTCATCCATCATCTTCTTTCGGCTGTTCTCGTTAGGGGTCGCCACAGCAGATCACCTGTTTCCATTTCTTCCTGTCCTCATCCACTCATCAATATTTCTCTTAAAGAGGGCCAGTGAGGTGCTCTGTTTGACATGTATGGGAAGTCTATTCCATAGCATGGGGAGTCTCTAGGTTATGAACCTGTCCCTCCAGCATGTTCTGTTGATTGTGGTAATGAGGTCGAGGTCTCTGGAGCATGTGTGGAGGGATTGGGATTTCTTTAGATGTAGCATTTCTAACAGAGCTGAGTCAGACATGGCTTTGTAAGTCAAGCATAGATTGCCTCTGAGTAGGCGATATGAGACAGAAACATACATCCAAACCTTGGGCCTAACCAAAGTCCCTCTCTCCCAGATAAGTCCACTTACCCCAATTACTGGCCCACCAATACTGATTCCCAATCAACCTCATCTACTCCCTCCAAACATTTTTCATTACTATCTATGAACATACAAAGTATCTTGAATAAAGTCTCTCTCTCCCATGCTTGGATCTCCACACATATTCCTGACATTCTTCGCCTATCTGAAACCTGGCTCAAGCCTCATATATCTTACCCTGAAATACTTCCTTCAGGCTACAACATCCTCCCACAAGACCGCCTTGAAAAGAAAGGCGGTGGTGTTGCTATTCTCTGCTCTAGCCATCTCACCCTTCTCCCTATCAGTATTAGCTCTCTCGATTTCCAACCTGCTGAAATTCTCATAGCCAACTGCCAAATTAACACTCATAAGAAGCCAGCTATTATATCCATTTAAATCCCCCCAGACAACAGCATCCCTATTCTGGAAAATGTGCTCTCTTGGCTCTCCCAAAATATTATTCATGAAACCATTATTATGGGTGATGTAAACATTGATTGGAATACCCTTGAAACTGACTCTCCACATTCCTCCATCAACCTCTATGGTTTCTCTCAGCAAATTAGTGACCCTACTCATTTTAACAAACATACCAACACTAGCTCCACTCTTGACTGGATTTTCACCTCCAACCCTAAGCTCTACCACAATCCCTCTACCCTACTTGACACCCTCAGTGATCACCATCCCACTATTATTAGTAGACATTCACCCCAGCTACAGCCCCCCCCCCAACTTTACAAAGTCTATCAAAATCTCACCAACTTCAACCCTGACACTTTTAACCATCTGCTTTCTTCTATTAACTGGTCCTTCCTCCATAACATCCCCCTAGAGGAGGCAGTCCTATCTTTAATAACATCTTTTTAGATGCACTCAACTCCTTAGCCCCCACTAAGAGACTCAGGAGCAAAACTCACTTTGCCCCCGGTTAACGAAAGCCACTTGAAATCTTACGAATAGGAGAGGAGTGCTTGGAAAAAATGGAAGAAATCCTGTACCTGCACTGACCTCCAAACCTATACAGAGCACCGTAACTTAACAAAAATACACGTCACCCTTGACAAACAAAACTTTTTTCATAAACCATTAGACTGCCCATACTCCAACCCCCATAAATTCTGGCAGTCTGTGAATAAGCTATTAAACCCTGGATGTCCATCTACCCCCAACCCATACCCAGATAGCTCACCCACTGATACTGCTACCCTACTCATTACTTTCTTCATTGATTCCATCCGTAACCTGACTAAAAACGATACTTTTATCAACCCTAACCACACCGCCACCTACCATTCTACTCCCTTCTTTCTCAAACCTGTATCTGCAGCAAATATAAAGACCATTCTCTCTAAACATAAAAACTGCTCACCATCAGTTGATGGTTTACCTCCTCAGTTCGTAAAAATTGCTGCAAACTTGATTGCCCTTCCCATCTCCATTTTAATCAATAGGTCCATACTCGAAAGCACTGTCCCTAATATCTGTAAAAAATTCTGCCATTCCCATTCACAAAAGTGGTAATGCAACCGACACATCCAGCTATAGACCTATTGCTATACTATCTCCATTGTCAAAAATATTGGAAAAATGCATCCACAAACAGCTCCATAGGCACCTCCTCCAAGAAAATCTCCTTATCCCCTCCCAGCATGGCTTTCGTCCAAAGCATAGTCCTGCTACTGCTTTCATATCCTTTATAAACACCACTGCACATTCTTATGATAATAATAAGTTAGTTTCCTGTTTATCCCTTGATTTATCCAAGACCTTTGACACTGTTTCCCATAGACTGCTACTCTCAAAACTTGCTTCTCTAAACATCACTGACACTTCCCTATCCTGGTTCTCCAGCTACCTCTCAAACAGACTTCAGGCTTTAAATGGCAAACTACCCTTTCCCCCTTTTTATCAGTTCAAACAGGGGTGCCCCAAGGCTTCATCCTTGGACCCTTACTTTTCAATATCTTTATTAATGACCTCTACTCTTCTTGCCCAAACTCTACCATTATCTAGTATGCTGACAATTCCACTATCATTTCTTGCTCCAACATTTCTCATGCCCATACCCTCACTCAACCATCCCTCCCCTCAGTTAAAAGATGGCTTACTTCCAATCAACTCTTACTGAACCCCAAGAAAACTTTCCACCTCCTCCAGCACCATATTCTGCTACCCAACCTTGTCACAGCTCGTTCGGTATTACATGACCCATCCTTCTGTCCCTCTCTCTCTTTTCTTCCCTACAACCCTTTAGCATCATAAAGCTACCTTCTCTGTCTCCGCACCTGACAATACAGTCATCTCTACTAAGCCTCATACCAAACTCCTTGGAGTTACTTTCAGCGACCATTAAAATGTGATTGCCACATTCAGCTATGCATTAAAAAGACCAATCAAAAACTTGGACTGCTATATAGGCACAAAAAATTCCACACTCAATCCTCTAGACTTTCCCTTGCTCAAGCCTACTTACTCCCCACTTTACTCTATGCAGACCCTATTTTTTACAAACCTTCAAGCTAATCTCCTGGATAAACTAGAAAGTACCTATAACAAAATAACAAGATTTGCTTCTAACCTACCTTATCGTACTCATCACTGTATACCCTAAACATCTGCAATGGCTTGAACTCCAGCACCATATTCTGCTACCGAACCTTGTCACAGCTCGTTCAGTATTACATGACCCATCCTTCTGTCCCTCTCTCTCTACCCTTATTCAGCCTTACATCCCCCAACCATTCTCTTCGCAGTTCTCAAGAAAACCTACTGCACATCTATAAGCCAAATAAAAACATCGGCAAAATACTGTATTTCTACTCTGTCACTAATGCTTGGAACAAAGTTCCTTCAAATGTCAGATCAATCACTAACACCATCTCCTTCAAAATGGCACTAAAAGACTCTTACCATTTAGCATGGTCATGTCTCTGTTCTGGGTCTGTATCAGAAGAACGAAAGATCAAAATCGAGAATGCTCTAAAGCGTGAAAATGCTGGACCTCAAAGTGCTTTTTGTGTGATCACAGTACAGTGAAGATCAGAATATTTGCCCTTTCCTCAATGTAGTGCGATCTCGGAGTTGGAATATATATTTAGCGGGGGGTGTGGGGGGCCCAGACCCCACAATAAGGAGTTTGAGGTCCGGCATTTTCGCTCATCTTTTTTCTCGTACTGGTCTCACCCCAGTTGCACCATTAAATAACAAGAACTCTGTCATCTTATAGCCTTTCTCAATGACTGTCTGCACTCTAATTATTATTATTACTGCAATATACAATCTTTTTTTCTAGCTATCTCATCTTTGCATATCAGAACTTAAGAATATGTAACATTTAATTTATACTTACATATCTAGTCTCAAACAAATTCTCCAAATATGTTCATTACTTTACTGTAAGCTGAGTGATGATTTTTTGTGCCACTGTTCTATTACATATATTCCATGTGTTAATTATAAAATTGTTAATGTCTATTTTCATATTGTAATGACTGCAGCTTTTCTCCTCGGGTCTCCAATGAAAAAGGGTATCTGCCCAGTTGGACTAACCCGGTCTACAAATGTCAAATGAATAAATAAAAAGGCTTTACAAAACAAAGTACAAAAATCCTTAAAATGAGGATAACAGAGAAGTCAAAAAGTGAGTGGAACAGCCTCATAGTGATGTAAAAAGTTGGTTCTGATATGATTTTAAAAAGATGAATAACATTTCAAAATGTAACACCAGCAATGACTAGAAAGGCTGGGAAGGCAAGATTTTAGCCACATTAGATCTGACTAATGGGTGCTAGTAAACCCTTCTAGCAGGTGAAGTCAGGGAAACACAGCTATTTTATACTCATACAGCTTGCTGTAGTGTAGTTCCCTTCTTTTTAGGCTACACGGTCCCTGTAATCTTTTAAATATTTCCTGGCAAAATCCTAAAGCCACATGTCAGTTATGATGCTTCTTACCCAGACAATGTCATAATTCACTCTGATATGGTAATGCATCCCATGCACCACCTTTTAAATGCCTGCTAAATGTAACTAACTCTGTGGATTTGATGTGGGAAGATTTTTTAGTGGTGATGCTTTCTGTCTTTTTTTTATGATGTTCATATATTTAAATAAGGGACTCTGTGTGTGAAGTAAACATTAGTCATTTGTTTGTTCATGTTTAATTATTTCTGTTTTTCTTTAAAAATATATCATTCCTGTTGTGTATAACTGCTTTTGTGTGTTTCACTGAAATAATTATTTAGTGGCTGAGTATTTTTTTAAGCAACAATTCCACAGATATAAATTTCTGCATAAATCCCAGAATGTTGTCTTACAGAAATACAGAGATCCTTGGAAAAACATGGCTACCTTATTATGTGTGGCAAAGTCTAGGCAAAAAAAATACAAATGGTTACTTCTCATGTGTTGGCTTCCCAGCACAGTCAAAACACTGTTCTGTTTCCCACTATGAAATCATTGCATCTCCATGGCGTAAACAGTATGCAGGGGAAGTGTTGGGTTCGCTTGATACTAAAATATGCTGCCTAAAAGGAATTATCTTAACTTCTGTGACAGAGGAGGTGGAAAATACACTAAAAGGAAAAATGTCATAGATAAAATGCCCAGATATAAGGCAGATTGGTTTGAAGATAACGGTGAGTTCCTTTTCAGATGGAATATGCCCTTTAATTGCAAGTAAATGAAACAGGAAAATGCATTATTGTGAAATGTTGAATATTGTATTAGTCTGAAAATGTAATATTTTATCTAGGGATTTACAGCATTCTAGTTGACAGATGTAGTCTGCTTAATTGTTGTCACTATTGTAACCCTGTTTTAGATCAGTTATATGCAATGCTTTGAAGGACATTAGTATGTTGAAGACATCACCACACTGCCAGATGGTAAAATGAAAAGCTGCAGCATTATAATGTTCATCTACAGAACAGTATTTGTTTAATGCATTAATTGAAAAAAAAACAACTCTCCTAAATCATTACCACTTGAAATGTGGCCTAAAGGAAAAGGAATGCAAATTTTTTGTTTGTAAACTAGGGCCACTTCATGGTTTAATTAGCAGTTAAAAATAATTAAGTCAGTTGTATTCTCCAGTGCCATAAATTAGTGCTTATCTTTTGATAAAGTAACAATGCGTAATTTCATCAGTCTTTGAAACAACCTCCACAAACATATACTTAAGCAAGATAATACTGCTAGCTCTAATGAGCTGTTGTTTTGAATATGGATGTCTGGCCCTTCTGAAATTTTATATTCCCATAGTTATTTACTAGAAGAAAATAAAATACAGGCATAAATACAGTTTTCTGGTTTAAATCATCTAAAACAAAACACAATGTATTTTTGCACAGTGTAAAATTATAATGAAATGAATTGACCGGATTTAGCTGTAACATGAATTTGTACAGAAGTTTTACATCCTGAAGTTGCTTTTGTTTGTATTTTCTCTGAGATTAGTTTCCAGTAGACTGCAGACTTATGTAGCAAGTATGGGAAAGTAAAAATAATGACATTCAAGCATTTTGACATGCACATTCAATGCTAAATGAAGGCACAGGCTAGGAAATATTCCTAAAAGAAGTAACTCCAAAAATGAACGGTTGATTGCCTTTATATTTAAACATACTGAATGCACACTTTCTGCCTGTGAGGCTGTCGATGTGATGACAATAAATTGTGTGTTTATGTATGCAAGCATCTGTCTATCTACTATACTCAATATTGTTAGGACCTAGCTTAGCAGAGATTTATTTTCCATTAGGTTCTTCTGCTGTTAGTTGAGTGTTAATTGGAAGAGGGTTCAATTAATCAACTTGAATTTTCTTATGTTGAGACTTGTGATCATGTTTTATATTTGGGAGTGCTATCTGTGCATTTTTTCCAGAGTGTGTGTGTGTGTGTGTGTGTGTGTGTGTGTGTGTGTGTGTGTGTGTGAGAGAGAGAGAGAGAGAGAGAGACTGCAGTGGTTTACTTAATGTAGACTCTTCTCTTTTCTTGACGAACATGTGACAAAGGAGTTGGAACCTCTGAATAAGAGGAACATGCTGGGTACAGGGAAATGTGCATTCCTGCCAATTTTTTTTAATGCTATATTCCAAATCTGAAGTTTCAGATGCTGGATTACGTTTAGTTTTAGCTTCAGGGAAGTTTTTCTCAAAATATAGGGAATCTATTCATTTATGTTAAAGGAGATCCAGGTTATCCAGACTGTTAGGGGAAACATTTAGCAGGCCTTCCGTGCCGATCAATGGTCATCTTATTTTATACTTTCCTTTCATAATGAATTTAACTCATTAATCCCTGTTGTCAGTCAGTGTATGAAGCATTATAATCCTGATTGCTAGATGGCAGGACAGCAGGTCTCTAGAGATCAAAATAAAAAACAAAAAAATAAACAAAAAAAAAATACATTTGTAAAAATTATTTCAAATGAGCAAGACAATCTGCTTTTTAACTTTTCTGTTCAGTTAAAGCAGTTTTCTCACATTTAATTTGCATAATCAAGACAATGACTGCAGCAAATTTAATACTGTGATTAAATCACTTCTCAGCCTTTGGCTAAGATCACATATAGTAAAAGTGTCAATGGAACCAAAGTGTTGTATGTGGTTTGTTTCTCTAGTGATGTAGGTCTGGCTATCACAAGGCAGACCACATATCTAATGGTACCAGTATGAATCAGAACAAGGAATGACCAATAGTCTAGGCATTAATGAGTTAAGAAAGCTATTTGCTTCAAATATGAGTCCTTTAAAATTCATAATCTCCATAATCCATTCTGTTTCAAACATGGGACCTGTCCTAGCAGATAGGTAATTATATCTTCAGGGTGATTAAAAGCATCCTTGTAATAAATGGTCAGTACTGTTATTCATTTGTGGCCTCTAATTCTCACCTGCATTTGCAACCATGGTTTTTGACATTTAATGAAGTATCTGCATTCATTCTGTGGTCTCTCTTCAATAATTCTCAGTTGCTGTGCTACTTCTATTTTTGATTCATACATAGAATGGGTTCTTGGCTAAGTTCTTCTTCCCTGTACAGACTGATTTGTATAGAGTCATTCGGTATCCAAAGTTGTACTGTTCACTTACATCTTTGTGAGTACATCAGGGTATTATTTGTATACTGAGTGTAGGTTGTCATGTTTCCTTATTCCACAGGGCTGAAAGTTGAATCTTAATCTTTTTGAAAGCATCCTAGAGATCATCCTGACATTGATAAATAATGCTGTTTTAATGGCTAACTCTAACAAAATGGAGGGAATGACAATACATACAGGGTCTAGAACTTTCTGCCTAGTAACAGAAGTGCAGCCAGATCAAACAGCACCCTGTGCCAGTACCATGAAGCAGCGACCCACAAAAGAAAAAAAAAGGCACTTGATTGTATTAAGCCAATCACTGTATGGTCAACTTATGTTAAAGAAAGGATTGTGATCAGCTGATCGTGCCCCCAACACTTTGCACCTGGGGCAGATACCCCCTTTTCCCAGACCTATGCATGCCCTGCCTACTAATTTATATTTATTCTTCTCATGGTTGATCAAAACTAAGGGAATAAGCATCAATTCTAATTAAGGCATATTGTTTTCTTTTGAATAAACTCAGCAGGACAAAGCACTTAATGTTGCTTGATTGTCTTTCTCCAGTTGCATGCATTACCCTCTTCACACACAGATTATTGCATCTTTAAATCTTCACTTGCATTCTGGCTTCCACTTTCCATTAGCATTCCAAGGAAGAGTCTACACTACTCTCAGCAGTTGTCACCCTCATAGCTACTGCCACTGTGGTCACACTGTGAGCTAATGATGTAGGTTTGCATTAGGCGCACTCCCTCTTTTTTCACAGTATCTGACTTTAACAAACACTCATTTTCCAAAGCTGCTCTAAAGCTAATTGTAAGTAGAATGGTAGCGTGCAATAACTGGGGAATGACCACAGTGGTTACAACAGCCTCAAATAGTAAAGACTGTAGGAGAGAGAAGAAATGCAAAATTGAATTAGACATTATCATCATTCACAGCCTGTGTGATAACATAGCAAAGTTATCAAAAAAAAAAAACAGCAAAAAAAAGTCAAACTGAATTTCTGCATTGGCCATTCTACCATGCATACTGTGTTAGTAGTTATCTCCGCCCTTCTCCTGATCACCACATGCCTCACCCTCCACACCCTAATGGATATACTTTATTATAAGTTGTTATGTTATGTTGTGTTATGTATGCTATGTTCTGTTATATTAAGTCATGTTGTATTATGGTGTTATGTTATCTAATATTATGTTGTGCTATGTTATATTATGTTGTCTTATATTTTGTTATATTATGTTATGCATGTAGTCTTATGTTGTGTTTTGTTATGTTGTGTTATGTTATGCTATGTTGTGCTATGTTATGTTATGTTCTGCTGTGTTGTGTTATGTTATGCTATGTTGTGTTGTGTTGTATTATATTGTGTTCTGTTATATTGTGTTATGTTGTGTTGCATTTTATGTTATGCTGTGTTATGTTAAACAGCACACCATTGGCCTAGCCACCTTCCCATGTACTTTCTCAGCTGTGGCACTACTTGCTGCTCAGCCACAGGCTTTGCATCCGGCCTTTAATCATGGAGAGGTGTGATACAAAGCTGCCACAGTTATACCTTCTGCATGCCCGTTAAATCCCAGCTGTACTGCACACTGAATGGTCATTAAGGATGTCAGCATACTGTGGACCTCATGTCTTACTCTACTAACCCATGGTGTTATATAGTTAGTCCTAGCTGGAAAAAGGGAGAGGAACAACGTTGCTTTTCAGGCTTCCTCTGTCTTTACCTTAACCTAGCAAAATATACAAATTTCTACTATTTGGCACCTGTTTAAATGAGTTATGCCCTTTTCGCCTATCTGATGCAACCACCATGCTGGCCATCTGACAGCCACACCCTAAAATATCCCCACTATGATTCTTGCTTGGAATACTACCAATTTTGCAGCAACATTACAGTCCAAAATACATTACACTTGTTATCATTTTGAGGGATTTAACACACCAGTATAAAGTAAGGTTTACTATTGAATGTGCGAATTCACTTCGTTCGAACGGCGACCTCATCGACGTGTTTGCGCGAACCGAAACTGTGAAAACTGTTCGCTAGCGAACCGAAACCGCGAAAACTTCGATGATCGACATTACCGGCCACGCAACACCTCCACACCCATGCTACCATGGGTCGGATAGGGGCGAGGTTTTGCCGTTCGCACATCTGGGGGTCGGTGCAGTGGCGATCGCAGTTCCGCGTTCGTGCAAGACGTGTCGCACATGTCGGGATCGACATTTCAATAGTAAACCATAAAGTAGTCTTTGCATACACTACACTCAGTGCCTTCTCATTTCCAGTCATGGACATTGTGGCTGTAGCAGACAGGCAGTTACGCCCTGACACTCTTGTAATGGAGGTCTTCACAGCAAAGATTAGCTGGCAGAGGTAGAGTTTGTGGTTTAGTGTTGTACCACTATTATTATGTGCTGGAGTTTCATATGCAGGTCTGTTTGCAATGAGATTTGATGTACATGAACAACTGCCAGTTGGGCTTTAGGTCAGGATTGCCCTCGGATCCAACTACTGAGACTATAGTCTATACCACAGTCAAAGTAATACCCCGCATGCCTGCATGTCTTCCCCGTCCCTCTCACATTGAAGAGAGGTGAGTGCACAAAACGTTGTCATTTTTCTCTTCCCCCTGGCTGCTCCATTATATACTTGGGCCACTAATAAAAACTGAGGTACATGATGATACTTAGAGCTTTATTCCTAACTAGGGGTAGAGATACAAGCAAGTGATCCATGCAGACTTTTTAAAAATAACATGACTCCTAACTTGCTACACATGTTTTCAGTCCATATTTAAATGCATTTCTAATATAAACTAATAAGATGAGGTCATATAGTGTATGTTAAAAGTGGTTAGGTATGAATCCCAAGTGGTTAGTTTTCACCATCTCTACCCATGTGAAAAAATTATTTGAATCTACCATGACATGCTTTGTCCTTTGACTTTGATCTGGAATTTAATTATTGCTTGCATTATTTTTGTACAATGATATTGATATTGATAGGCTACTGTCTTCCTACTATCTTCTTTTGGCATTTCCTTTGTGATCCAGAATGGCTTGCTCTCCAATGGACATGCATAGCTTACCTCACTAACCCTGTGATTCTCTGATTCCTGTTTTACCACATTTTAAGTTATAAATCACACAATTATGGATCTTGGGGACTCCTGTAAAGCTAGTCTTAACCTCAAAGAACAGCATACTTGTTCTGTAATGTGACATTTTTATGATGATATTTATTAGCTAAACAGTTTATGGAAAACAAGACACTTTAATCTTTATTTTTAAAAAAAATCATTTTTTTTAAACAAGTCAAAGTTTGCACCTGTCTTGCCGTTAGGAAGCTGAACAGTTCACCCTTACTGCACTAACACTGTATGTCTGAATCCTCCAGTTTGCATTACATTTCCTTTTGTTAGCCAGCACCATATCTAACTCATTGAAACATATCCACACTACTTATTTATTTATTCATCTGATGTGGCATAAGGGTTTAAATCAGCCACTAAACCTCTGGTTACTGATTGTACAGCATCTGTCACAGACGCCTCAACAGCTGGAATGATTAAAAAGTCCCAAATCATTATTCATTTCCTACAATTTTTTTTTTTCTGAAAGAGAACCTGCTTTATATTTTCTGCAGTCTTCTGGCAACCATTTTGTTTCACTGTTCTACTTGTCCAGGATCAGGCCATTACCGGGCCCACATTTTGTGATACAACATGGGTGAGGGAAAGGGTCACATACTAGCTCTGACAATCATTGGGAGTGGCTATACAAAGCAGCTCTGTCTCAGATAATGATGCATATAAGCACACTTAGACTACTGCCAACAAATCAATCAGGTGTACTCTGTCTTAGACTTAACTGGTTTGAATCCAGAAAGCGACAACATGCCACATGTCAGTACTTCAGCTCACCATGTATATCTGAAAACACAATTTAGAAAAGATGGCTGTCCATTTCCAAGGTTGAAGTGAATAAATATGGCAACAACAGCCCTTGTGCCTCATCATTTGCTTAAAAGATCCTCATGATTTATAAATCTGTTTTATATTAAATAAAAAATGCAGATTACAGCTGGATATAATGTTACCTTTTTCAGGCACTTGTAAAAATATAAACAGTCATAAGCTTTGTGAATATGCCTACTGAATTCACTATCACTAAGTATTTACAGAATATTAACCATATTTTCTTATATTGTAAGTATTAACGGCTTACTTATTTTGTCATATTAATAAGCAACACAGCTGCACAAAACTAAGTAAGCAATGGCAGCTATAAAGCAGTAAGATTTGTTAGATAATTATATGTTGCTGAACAAAACATTCTGCATTATTAACATACCAAGAATGAATCACAGGAGCACGAGTTTTAGCTACACACACACACACACACACACACACACACACACACACACACACACACACACACACACACACACATGCACAGATAATCATTCTTCTTCTTCTTTTCCCAGTTAGGAGTGGCCACAGTGGATCATCTGTCTGCTCATGATTGGCAGTGGAGGTTTACGGTGTCGAGTAGCCAGCCTAGCACCCAACCTTCCACAGAAGCACACACATGCATGCACTCATGCCTAAGGCCAATTTAGAGTGCCCAGTCCACCTACATCATGTCTTTGGGATGTGGGAGGAAACCGGAGCACCCAGAGGAAACCCACACAACCACAGGGAGGACATGCAGACTCCACACAGAAGGCACTCCAGCCAAGGATCGAACCAGAGAACCTCTTGCTGTGAGGCAGCAATGATAACCACTGCACCAACGCGGCCACCCAAATGCAGAGATAATTATTGATGCATATTTATTAAGACTTTAAAAAGAAACTTTTAACTAGTAATGTGAATACATTGATCTTATATAAATAACATTCAAAGGCTCTGCCTTTTTGGATGGCTATTGGTTTAGAGGTCATAATATGGTATAGCTGTATACTAGGCAGCTCTTAGCCATACCTGCATTGCTAGACCTCCCATGAGATGTAGCAGTCTGCCAAGTGAGTTAGGTAAATAAAGTAAAAGTAAATCAATATTTATGAATGCCAAATATGGTACGTGTGACTGAATGGTAATAATGAAACCGCTAGATTTATTGACACTATTGCAGCTGGGGCCGAGTGTGTATTTGTGAATGTTTGTGGGTCAGAGTTAGAGCAAGGATTAAGGAAGGAAATAGGTGCTTTGGGATGTTTGAGAATTGGGATGTGTTTTTTGTTGAGTGAAATGATAGGTTTATTAAAGGCATATGAACTCATTTTGTGTGCACCTTTAGCATCTGTCATCTAATTTTGCCCCCTGTTCTTACGTGACAAGGAGTGACTTGCCATTATGGTATTAATTTAAAATAAATAAAAGCAACCACAGAGTCTGTCTGACATTTTCTCCATGACAAAATATGGTATCTCAATGATCATCCATAATCTGACAACCCAAGTTTAAAAATCATGTCTGCTTGACTAATTCAAATACTTTAATGTGACTATCTGTTGTCAAAGTTTATACATTTTAGGAATTTCTTTGGATCAGTTCTACTTTTATAAGTTGCATTATTAGTTGCATAAGTATGTTGTGTAACTCCCTAAGGAGTTTTGCTGGTGAGTACACATTGAATGATGAGAAGTGATTATGGTATTGCCAAACTTGAATGATGAGAAGTGATGATGGTATTGCCAAACAATTAGAAATATATCATTCTTCTGGTGTAAACATTTGGAAGGCAGAAATAATTGAGTACAATGCTCCCTTTTGCATGTACCTCACCAGACACCAATTGGAGAGGCCACAGAGTTTTCTTACCAAGAAATTACAGGGTACACAAAACAAGTCTTATACAGAAAGATTGAAATCCCTGTCACTGTATTCTGTCTCCTACAGATTGCTAAGGGGTGACCTGTGCCTGGCTTACAGGGCAGTCTCTGTCCCGGCCATGGTGTAAATCAAACTGTACGAATGTCACTCATTCCAGGGATCTTATTCTAGCCTCTGACATGAACAAGTTCTGCTGAAGAGATAGCTACATCTCCCAGCAACTGCAACTTCTCTGGAACAGTCTTCTATTTCACATGAAACAGAGCCCCTCCCTGACCCTCTTCAAATGCAACCTAGAGCAATGGATGGACGAACGCAAATTCATTCCTGGGGTGGTGCCCATGTCCCTTCCGGACAGACAAAGTTGGCATTAACTACCATAGACCCTTACCTCTGTAAGGTGTATAGGAGGTGGGTTCAAATTATTCTATCATGGTGTGAATGGGAGGAAAAATGGGGTAGGGGTTATCCTGAAGGAACAGTATGTCAAGAGTGTTTTGGAGGTGAAAAGAGTATCGGACGGAGTAATGTTTATGAAGCTGGAAATTGATGGTGTAATGATGAATGTTGTTAGTGCATCCACTCCGCAAGTTGGGTGTGTGATGGATGAGAAAGAAACATTTTGGAGTGAGTTGGATAAAGTGGTGGTGAGTGTACCCAAGGGTGAGAGACTGGTGAATGGAGTGGATTTCAATGGGCATGTTGGTGAAGGGAACAGAGGGGATGAGGAAGTGATGGGCAGGTATGGTATTAAGGAGAGGAATGCAGAAGGTCAGATGGTAGTGGATTTTGCAAAAAGGATGGACATGGCTGTGGTGAATACGTATTTTAAGAAGAGGGAGGAGCATAGGGTGATGTAGAAGAGTGGAGGAAGATGTACACAGGTGGATTATATCCTATGCAGGAGGGCCAGTCTGAAGGAGATTGGAGACTGTAAACTGGTGAAAGGGGAAAGTGTAGTTAGTCAGCATAGAATGATGGTCTGTAGGATGACGGTGATCAAGAAGAGGAGGACAAGTGTGAGAGTAGTGCCAAGGATCAAATGGTGGAAGTTGAAAAAGGGTGATTGTGAGGTAGAGTTCAGGGGAGAGTTAAAACAGGCACTGGGGGCAGTGAAGAGTTACCAAATAGCTGGTTAACTGCAGCAAAGATGGTAAGGGAGACAGCTGGAAAGGTGCTTGGTGTGACATGTAGACAGAGGAAGGAGGACAAGGAGACCTGGTGGTGGAATGAGGAAGTACAGGAGAGTATACAGAGGAAGAGGCTGACGAACAAGAAATGCAATTGTCAGAGAGGTGAAGAAAGTAGACAGGAGTATAAGGAGATGAGGCGCATGGCAAAGAGAGAGGTGGCAAAGGCTAAGGATAAGGCATATGGAGAGTTGCATGAAAGGTTGGACACTAGAGAGGGAGGAAAGGACCTGTACCGATTGGCTAGACAGAGGGACCGAGCTGGGAAGGATGTGCAGCAGGTAAGGGTGATAAAGGGTAGTGAGAGAAATGTACTCACAAGTGAGGAGAGTGTGTTGAGCAGATGGAAAGAGTACTTTGAGGGGCTAATGAATAAAGACAATGAGAGAGAGAAGGTTGGATGATGTGGGGATAGTGAATCAGGAAGTGAAATAGATTAGCAAGGAGGAAGTATGGACACCTATGAAGAGGATGAAGAATGGAAAGGCTGTTGGTCCAGATGACATACAAGTGGAAGCATAGAGGTGCTCAG
This sequence comes from Protopterus annectens, assembly GCF_019279795.1. Lineage (NCBI taxonomy): Eukaryota > Metazoa > Chordata > Ceratodontiformes > Protopteridae > Protopterus > Protopterus annectens. Next base: position 1,503,672,811 of record NC_056733.1, on the reverse strand, counting down.
GAGAAAGAGCAGTGGAGTTTTTAACCAGATTGTTTAATGAAATCTTGGAAAGTCAGAGGATACCTGAGGAGTGGAGAAAAAGTGTTTTGTTACCTGTTTTTTAAAAATAAGGGTAATGTGCAGAGCTGTAGTAACTACAGAGGGATAAAACTGATCAGTCACAGCTTGAAGTTATGGGAAAAAGTGGTAGAAGCTAGGTTAAGAAGGGAGGTGATGATTAGTGATCAGCAGTATGGGTTCATGCCGGGAAAAAGCACTACAGATGCGATGTTTGTTCTGAGAGTGTTGATGGAGAAATATAGAGAAGGTCAGAAGGAGTTGCATTGTGTCTTTGTGAACTTGGAGAAAGCATATGATAGGGTGCCTAGAGAGGAGTTGTGGTATTGTATGAGGAAGTCAGGAGTGGCAGAGAAGTATGTAAGAGTGGTACAGGATATGTACAAGGGTAGTGTGACAGTGGTGAAGTCTGCAGTGGGAGTGACAGATGCATTTAAGGTGGTGGTGGGATTACATCAAGGATCAGCTCTGAGCCCTTTCTTCTTTGCAATGGTGATGGACAGGTTGACAGACGAGATCAGACAGGAGGCCCCATTGACTATGATGTTTGCAGATGACATTGTGATCTGTAGTGAGAGAAGGGACCAGGTTGAGGAGACCCTGGAGAGGAGGAGATATGCTCTAGAGAGGAGAGGAATGAAGGTCAGCAGGACTAAGACAGAATATGTGTGTGTGTGAATGAGAGGGAAGATAGAGGAATGGTGAGGATGCAGGGAGTAGAGTTGGCAGAGGTGGATGAGTTTAAATACTTGGATCAACAGTTTAGAGTAATGGTGAGTGTGGAAGAGAGGTGAAGAAAAGAGTACAGGCAGGGTGGAATGGGTGGAGAAGAGTATCAGGAGTGATTTGTGACTTACGAGTACCAGTAGGAGTGAAAAGGAAGGTCTACAAGAGGGTAGTGAGGCCAGCTCTGTTGTATGGGTTGGAAACACTGGCACTGACAAAAAGGTAGGAGTCAGAGCTGGAAGTAGCAGAGCTAAAGATGTTAAGATTTGCACTGGGTGTGATAAGGGTGGACAGGATTAGGAATCAGTATATTATAGGGTCAGCTCAGGTTGGATGGTATGGAGACAAAGTCAGAGAGGTGAGATTGCATTGGTTTGGACATGTGCTGAGGAGGGATGCTAGGTATATTGGGAAAAGGATTCTAAGGATGGAGCTTCCAGGTAAGAGGAAAAGAGGAAGGCCTAAGATAAGGTTTATGGATGTGGTAAGAGAGGACATGCAGGTGGTTGGTGTGACACAGCAATATGCAGAGGACAGGAAAAATGGAAACAGATGATCCACTGTGGTGACCCCTAATGGGAACAGCCAAAAGAGAAGAAGAAGACCCTTACTTCTGTGAACTTCATTCACCTAACCACCGACAATTGGGGTGACGCAGGATAAATACAGCTAGCTTGTAAGGGCTCTAGGGCCATTAGCCTAGTAATATTCTATATAAACCTACTAGGAACCTGTGAAAATAGGTCTGTGATCAGAAGGAAAGTCCTACCCAAAAGGTAGTTCTGGTCTATGTACTTATTTATGAAAATTATTTGTATGTCAGCTAAATGCATATTGAAATCTCAAATTCTACCTCAAACCCTATTACCTACAGATTTCAGCCTAGTCACTAAGACTCTATGCTAACACTTTTGTTCTGATCCACTAGGATCTCATATTCTGCATTTTGCTTCCATCCCAGGATTTATTAGTAAAGAATAAAACTTTGGGAGTTCAAGTGCAATCCAAATTGCTCATGGAACATGTATTGACATACAGAATCAGCTATAGCAAACAAATGCAAGTCTTAGACCTCTGAGCTTGCAGCTGTTGTAGGTGTCACTTACTGATGGTGTGAGCATCAAATAAATGATGAGATTAACTTTTGAACTTTGTTAGAATTCTCTGACCAGTGCAGTTTGGGTAGACGCCTGGCAAGAAAAACAACTAATATATGCAAACTATTTTAACTGTATAAATTTGTGATACAAAAGAGTGGTGTAAATATTTCCATCTTTTACAATACTGCCTTTCCAACTTTTAAAATACTGCCTTATACAATTCAACTTAGACCTTACACTGTGTTTGTGTATATGATCTGAATCATAACTGATGTATGTCTGTACGTTTGTATGCATTTCCAAGAGAGACAGAGAATACAACGTACATGTGACTGCAATATTATAAGACGCACAGTAAGAGACGGCTGTAAGCAACCTATGTTGAGTGGGATAAGTGTGTTTTATAAATCTTCGAGTGAGTCCTGACAACTGTCTAATCTGCAGAAATGTGCTTCCCTGGGTGAGACAGTCACAGATCCTCAATACCCACAAGCTATGCGGACAGTGCATTTTCCATGTGGGACGGGTAAACTGTATTCCCTAATCTATATGATGCTGTCTTAGATAAACCATCAATGATCCCACTATAAGAGCAGATGACACTGATCCAAGGGACGATCTTGGGTGATACTTTGTCCAAGAGTAAAGTGAAATGAGCATAGCTTGTTAGTTATAACTTGACCACAGCTGATCCAAACACACTTCATCTAACCCAACACAACTCAAAAACATTTAAAAAAAAATAGAAAACAAAATATTTTTGCTTGAGGCGCAACCCTCCCTGCAATTCCATGTGTGTGCTTCCCCCCTTCAAATCATATATAACAACTCCACAGTCACTACAGTGGAAGAAAAGGGGAAAAAAGCACTGGAGGTACACTACCAGCTTGCATAATACTGTACGCTATGATAAAGCAAACTGTGATATTGCTTATAAATCTATAAGAAAATTAATACATGCCAATAGACAAAAATCATAAACTTTCTTTGTTAACAAACTTATAACCAGTAAAATATACTGGAGAATATCATTAACTCAACTGTGATTAGATCTCTTTTTTAGATAAGGTAAAATTATACTTGCCTATTGTCCATCCATATCTATATCTACATGTATATCTATATCTGGGTCCACTTCTTAATTTCAAAAGATCAGAATCTCGAAATTCATAATATCGAACCCAGAATCTCAAGCATCTAAAATTTTGAACTTAAGAAATAAAAAAATGACAACTGCTAAAACCATGTTGTTGCAGGGGGCAAGCCCCCCTGCACCCCCCACACCCCCTGCAACTTAAATATACTAACTCCAAGATCATGCTACAGTAAAGAGAATGGTAATGTTCCTGTTCTGCACTGTATAGCACTGTACATTACAATTCTCTTCACTGTACAGCCATCTCGGAGTTAGTATATTTATTTTCAGGGGGTGTAGTAGGTGCAGTGGGCTTGCCCCCCTGCAAAAACATAGTTTTAGCAGTTGTCATGTTTTTTTTTTCTTTTATTTCTTAATTTTGAGATTTCAAAACCTCAAGATTCTGGGTTTGTTATTATGAATCTCGAGATTCTGATCTTTCAAAAATTAAGAAGTGGAACCCTGTATCTATATGTATATGTATATCTATATCTACACACACATATATCATATCAATATATATATATATATATATATATATATATATATATATATATATATATATATATATATATATTTATACATATTTTTTTTTTTTTTTTTTTTTTTTTTTTTTTTTAAATCTATTGTTGAGTATATAAACTCACTGGATCAGAAGTAACTGAGGATCACTGTCTGGTTAAGTGACTTGCTTAGAGTGATACAATAGAAGGTGGAAAGACTCAAATCTTTATTCTTGGCTGAGATTGCAGCTCACTAACTGTTCAGAACCTCAGTACTCTGATCTAACTGCCAGACAAAGAAAGTCAGTGAAGTTTATTCGGGTCCTACTTTGGTTACTTGAAAACAATTAAGCTTGCAAATGAAATATTTTCTTGCACAGACGGAGTGTTGATCTTGTGGAAGGTTTAAATCCTGAAAGCATATACACATATTATTAATTTTAATAAGATCCTGTTGAACTGTTACTTTCTCATCCAAATCAGATTTCATTGTCATACCTTTTCTTGTGTGTTTATGGTTATATCCATGTAGCGTAGCGGTGTAATCCTCATGGCCCAAATATCCCCATCGTTACCATTTCCTTTCATTATTCATTTAAATAAAAGCATTATACCCATCTCTTGTATATTATTTCATATCGGAATATTTGTTTTTACACTTTTGTATTTTGAAATGTTAAACAGATCAATGTACCTAAGTGTAAAACAAAATTCATCTACTTTAGCTATATATTTCTATGGATACAATTTATAATGTCTTACTTATTTTTATTCTACCTTTTCCTACATCAGTGAAATTTAGAATGAAGAATGTCAATTTACTCTAAATGTCCATAAATGTAATACTTCAGGTATTGCTAGAAGATGACAGAAACATATGTAGAAAGTACTGAAAAAATTTTGATGTAGTTAGTGTCAAGGCAATGCATTTTCCTTAGCAAAGAGGGAAAATGACGTATGGATGACACCAAAAGCTTGTGTCAAAGTATGTAATGAGGGAAGTTATATCAGCTCACTAAGAAAAGTAAAGGTCACGGATGTCAACATTAGGCTAGTGACAAAATATATCCAGTGTGACGTTTATAGGGAGAAAAAGTGACAGCAGGATTGTTACCTTTTTTTTTTTTTTTTCTAAGATAATAAGGAACTAAGTAGAGTTAATTTATAGCACTGAAGAGATATTGGTACTTAAGTAGAGAACACTCATTAATATAAATCAGAGTAGACCAGGTTCTACATGTTCATACATGTGTTTTGGGATGCTGCCTTGCTTAATCTGAAATATTGAGAAGTAGCAAGGTACAGATTTCACAGGTTTAATGGAAAGAGCCCACAAAAAAGGTAATTCAAATCATGTAAATTCTGCAGATGAGGTCATATTATTTTTATTTTATTTATTTATTTTACATTTGTTGACTGGGATTGTCTGAATGAGCTGAAGAGACCTTTTTCAGCGGAGGCCCAGGGAGAAAAGCTCCAGCATATTATACAATTGTCATTATAAATTAGCATTAAAAAGCAATGTTACAGGATTATTACTAGGCATTAAGTAGCAATACAGTGTTATATGGTGTCAATAATCAGGAGTATAGCATAAATATTTCAAGATGTATACAAAGAAATATGTCATTAAGATGAGTATAGTTTTGGGGGTAAGTGGTTACAAAAACCCAGTTTTATCACGATGTAGTTGCATGAAGGCAAGACAATTACAATAGAATGTTTCTCTGAGGCAATTTGCTTAATAGATTTTAGAAGACAGTAGAAAGAGTAGTGAAGGAAGATTAGAGAGAGAGCTAGTGGGAAGAGTGAGTTAAGGGCAGAAAGTAGATTAAAGTATGAGAAGTAGGGGATGTTAAGGAGGGAGAGTGCAGTGGCAGGACCAGTGACTTTTAAAGTGCTCTTTGGTGGCTGTCTTAAATTGTTTAGGATGTGTAAGGGTCCTGATTTCTAGTGGGAGTCTATTCCAGGCAATAGTGAAGTGATAGATGTACATGTTGCGTCTAAATTTAGACTTGGGTTTGTAGATTTGTAGTAGGTCTTGGTTGGAGCTTCAGAGAGGTCTGGAGGGAGAATAATGGGAGATTAGAGGGGATAGTGCTGGACAGTAGGAAGGCTGGTATAGGATACAATGGATGATGTGGAGCTGAGAGAGAAGAAGCTGGTGGGGTAAATCAAGCCAGTTTAGGTGTTTTAGAGAGAGACAGTGATGGGATTTGCAGGTTTGTTGGGCAGCAAATCAACTTTGTTGTAGGTAGACTTGAGTTTGGTCAGGAATGCTGACTTAAGATTTGTGAGAATTTCAGAACTGTACATTAGACTGGGTAGAAGGTAGGTAACAGAGAGAGTAATCTTAGCTTCAGAGGTAAGGAATTTCTTGTTATGGTAAAGGAGCCCTAGTTTTGAATGAGTCTTTTTGATACAGTTATTAACATGCAAGTTAAATTTAAGCTAATCGTCAATGGTTACGTCAATTCTACCCGAATGGGAGTGTTATTAAGGGACTGTATGGAGAAGGAGGGATTAATATTATTGAACTTTTTAGGTAGGAACAATAACAACTTTGTTTTTTTAGGGTTAAGGATGAGCTGGTTGTTGGAGAGCCATGTTTCTACCAAGTTAAAAGATGGCTAGAAGAGCTTAGAGGGAGAGTTGGCTGTAGTGATGACTGGAGAGTCATCTGCGTACTGCACTAAAGATGACTGAGGACAGGAGGTATAGAGCTGATTAGCAAAGATATTAAAAAGTAAAGGCCCTAGGATAGACCCTTGAGGTGCACCCATTTTTACAGGGAGAGGAGGCGAGAGTGCAGAGTGCCATCTCACTGATTGAGATCTCTATCAGTGAGGTAGCTGGAGAACCATGCAACAGTATCAGAGGAGAAGTTGAGGTTATGCAGTTTGTGCAGCAAAAGAGTCTGTGAGACAGTATCAAAAGCTTTTGAGAGGTCCAGGAATAAACAAGAAATAAGTTTATGGTCATCCATGGCTATATAAACAGTGTTGAGGAAGGATAATAGAGCTGTAGTGGTGCTATGTTTAAGTCTGAAGCCGTGTTGAGTGGGTGTAAGCAGATTTTCCTCTATTAGATACTGCATAACTTGTTTACGAATACATTTTTCTAGTAATTTAGAGAGAGGGGAGAATAGCGATAGGTTTAAAGTTGGAGATATCAGAGGAGTTACCTCCTTTGTGTATAGGTAGAGTGTAGAATTGTTTCTAGATGGAAGGGACTTTAGATTCAGGGATAGAGCAAATAATTAGGGTAGACACAGGGAGAGCAAGAGAGTCAGCTGCTAGTAGAAGAAAAGTGGAAGAAATATTGTTAGCTGATGCTGAGCATGGTTTTAATTTAGAGAGTAGAGTTTTGATGTAGCTAGTAGGTACATGTTTGAGGGAGAAGGTATTTGAGGAGATAGCATTAGGAGTAGGTTCAGAAAAGTTGGAGATGTCAATAGTAGAGGACTTTGGGTTAGGGTTCAGTAGCTTAGATATTAAATCGATAAAATAGGTATTGAAGATAGTGGCAGTTTCTTCAGATATCTTGTCTGGGCATGGATTGGAGGAGCTAAGATTACCAGCATGTAATATTTGGTTAATAGAGTTCCAGAATGTTTTTAGGATTAGATTTTAGGGCTGTTGGAGGTTTGTTATAGAAGTCCTTTTTATCTTTGTTTATGTGTTTTGTGTCATATTTCTGAGTTCTTTATATTTTTGTAAGTCTGCAGAGAGCTTAGTTTGTGACCATTTTTTTCATAATTTGTCTCTAGTTGCCATAAGGGTATGAGTGGCTTTTGAAAGCCACGGAGATATGGTGGACTTATTTCAGACTCTGCGAGGGGGAGCAAGTGAATCTAAGATGCTAAGGAAGGTGGAGTTGAAAACTAGGACTGCTTCTTCTAGTGGTAGTTGGATAAGGATTTCCAGTTTACTTTATAGAGGAGATCATTAAAGGTTTCTAGATGGAAGTTAGAGAGTTTACGACAAGTGATAATTTTTTTTGAGAAGTGCGGAGTGAACCTAAGCACTTTTTTAGGGGAGTGATAGCTCAGGGTGTTGGGTAGGGTTTCAGAGTTATGATATTTGGAAGGATTAGATACAAGTACCCAGTGAACAAGAGTACCAGATGTGTGAGAGTTATTTGTATGAGTAGATTGAGAGATTAGCTGTGGAAATCCATATAAATTAATATGGTAATTAGAGTTTGGATTACTGAGAATTAACTAGTTAATGTTGACATCCCCAAGGAGGATAGTTTCATTGGGGAGGTGTTGAGAAAAGTATGAAAGAATATTTTCAAGCAGATGAATGTTGTCTCCTGGAGGAATATAGATAGCTGCTACTGTGATAGTGGTGTGGTCATTTATTTTATGGTTAGCTGTAAGTAGTTCAGCAGGAGAAAAGGATGGGATAAGTTTCATAATACTTGTAATGGTGAGGTGGTTGGAGTAAAGGATGGCTACGCCACTCCCTTTTTTTGTTTTGGCGATCTATGCTGAGTATATTATAACCAGGAAGAGAATGTCTTTATCAGAGGTTTGGGCTTTTAGCCAAGTCTCTGTTAGGGTGATGACATCAGGGGTGTGGAAGGCTATCCAGGCATGGACATCACTAACTTTGTTTGGAATACTACAAGCATTCATAGAGTAAAAGGAAATATGTTTATTTGGAGAGGATGAGTTTATTAAGTTGGGAGAGGTAGAGGTATGCATGGTGGGGTGATGCATGGGCCCAGGATTGGATGTATGTCTCCTGATAGAAGCAGGGCTACATGAAGCTGGTTTGTTTGTTTGTGTCTTTCGGCTTTTCCCGGTTAGTGGTCGCCACAGCGGAACTCTGGTCCGCTAATGATTGGCAGTAGAGTTTTGCATGCTGGCTTGCTGGGCCTAACGCACAACCATCAATGAAGGAATGCCCATTCACGCATGTCGCCACACAGAAGACGCTCTAACTTGGAATCGAACGGGCAACGTCTAACTGTGAGGCAACAATGCTACCGCAGCACCACCTTGTAATTAAAGGGGAAGAAGTTTGATTTTAGGCAGATTGATGTTCATGGAAAAGATAGAGGAGGAGATTGTAATAGAGTACTGCAGAGATGAGAAGCAGTTACTATGGGGATTAGTGGGATCTCTATGGACAGGTGGTAATGGAGTAGTACAAGATGTAAGAATGAGAAGAAGTAATAAAGGCAAGGGGGAAATAGAGAGGGTTGCAAAAGCCATGGCTAAGGTGGGGAAGAGTATATTATTAGGTAACTGCAGTGATAAAAAAATATGTACTCTATATAATATGAAATGTTTACATATTTCACACACGTTCTTGGAAAGGGTTTCTTACAGAACTGTTATCTGGGAAAGAATATTCCTGATATATTTTTTTAAGTAAAGCTTAATTCCTTCTGTATAGGTTCATAGATAAGTAGTGGCAATAAGTCTGCAGACCATTTCATGCCTAGTCAAAAAAAAAAACAAAAAACAATTCAAAATTTCTCTCTAAGGTCAAGGGGAACAAGACAAGATAGAGAATTTGAGGCTGCCGATCCAGTTGGCCAGGTTTACCTTGAAGGTGACAAGAGTGCTACTCTGCTTGACATGAAGTGGAATTTTGTTCCACGGGTGAGGGATATGTTGGGATATGAATCTAACATGCTAACATGTCCTATTTATCTGCTGATGAAGGTTTAGCTCCTTTAATTGAGTATTTGATGCACCATTAGTCCTGTGAAGAAATACAAAGTTAAATAGGATTGCATCTTTCGTGGCATGAAAGGCTAAATATAGTTCCTCATGGAGGAGTTTGCAAGAGACTAAGTACAGAGAAATGTCTGCCAGTCTTTCCTAATAACTAATATCTTTGAAGCCACTGATCTTTTTAGTTATGAATCTTTGAGGTCTATCAAGTTGTGTGATATATTTAGATAAATATATGCCAAAAGGTGCATTATATTTAATAATGGGACTGATAAGATATGAATAAAGCAGAATTAAGACTTCTTTGAATCTAAAGGAGATGCCTTTGGAAAGTAAATGTTCAGTGGAAAGGCTTTCTGAACTACTGTGGTGACATGATGGCCAAATGACGAGAAACTGTCAACAAGACTAGCCAGATCCCTTGCAAAACTTGACTGATTGAAAGGGTGGATCTCCTGTCATCTTCTATACAATAAGTGAAACTGTTTTGTTTACCAACATGAACTATGCTACATTTTTACATTTAATTTGAGAACATTCTCCTTGTTCCAATTGATAACATGGTCTAAGTAATGTTGCAGCAATTGTTAGTTGAAGATCAAATAATAACACACATTTTACAGTTATCTGCAAACATAACTAACCATTGGCCAGAAGTGCTGGCCTGAAGGTCTAAAAATATATCCCAAATAAGAAACAGCAAAGAACTGAGCACTTATGTAAACTACTGTTAACTTTTTTTCTTTTAGAAGTGGCACCCGCACTCTAACCACTTGGGTTCTCTCAAACAAACAATTAAATCTCTATCACACAATGTACGTTTAGATTTATAAGTCTATCAATAATGTCTGCATGAGAGATAATGTCAAGGGCCTTGGCCAGGTCTAGATCTGCTGCATGCACTGTATAAACACCAGCCATTGCTTCAGTTAATTTTTCAAAGAAGTTAATAAAGTTAAAGAGATAGGACCTTCATTTGATAAAGCTAAATTAATGAGGGTCCATGGTTAAGAGACTTTCAATGTCCAAATTAATGAAATCTGAGATAATGTTCTGAAGAAGTCTCCCTAGTGAGATGAAAGCGCTTATGTTTTGTTTCTAATAAAACGCATCTATTGCCCGTAGCAGTCACACTTTGTTTTTTTTTTTACATTACTGGTTGCCTTCGGGCATTTTTATTTTCCTTCATTGTGGATAATGTTCTCCATAACTTTACATATGAGTTTAGTGAGACTTATGGGTCTATAGTTACCAGCGTCCATGGCTGGGCCACCTTTATGTAATGTAATTACAGTGGCTGTTTTCCAGGTTTGGGAAATGCAGCCAGTGGACAGGCTTAGATTACATAGGTTAAATATGGGTTCAGAAAGGTCAGAATTGGCACTGATAATCAGGCAACCTGGTATGTTGTCAGGGTCCATGGATAAAGTATTCTTGTTTTTTTGAAAGGGCTGAGACAGAACTTGTTTCATAGTAATTAAAGGGGGTTGCTGGGATTGTGGAACCTGTGAGAAAGCTATAACTGTGGGTGAAGTAAAATTTGCACTAAATTTGTTAGCAAGGATATTAGCTATTTCCTTTGGACAGAGAGCATAGTATTAATCAAAGTCAAAGTAAACTTTATCGTCATTCCGAAATCACACAAGTGCAAAAACTGAATGAAATTCTGTGCCTCTGGACTCAATGTGCAGGTAATATATAGACTGTTTTCAGACATTTACACATATAACACCTAGCTATTAAATCATGGACATGCAGGTAGACAGACTAATACTGCACATAATTAGAAACACATCTTAACACTTTTCGAACTGAACACTTACTTGCATGAGACTTTAGTATTGCACAGGTACTTGGCTAAGACATTGCATTGATCCTTGCACAGAAAGAGACATTTGAGTATTGTACTGTGAACATTACAGTATTGCACTATGGACCTTAGAGTATTGCACTATGGTTGATTTATGAATTTGCAACATGTATTGCACTGAAAGAAGAGATATTTTACTGCATTGCTACTGTCCTAGATGGCCTATAAGTTACAGTCATGGTGAATACTATACTAAGTATTAGATGAGACTGGTAAACAGGTTAATGCACAATTTGAGACAGTTTCTACTGGCCCAGTTGGACATCATGGAGTGTAGTAATTACTAGAGTTCAGCAACCTGATGACATTTGGGAAGAAGCTGTTTCTGAATCTCGTAGTTCTGCAACGTATGCTTCAGAAGCACTTTCCGGATGATAGATGCAGGAACAGTCTGTAAGCAGGGTGAGTACAGTCTTTAATTATTCCTCTGGCCCTGCTGAGACATCTGGATAAGTTAACGAAACAACGTAGTGTAGTACCAAAACACGGAGGAGCAAACGATTGTCCAAAGAAATACTGAGAACAAAACAAAGCACAATGGCAGCTCTGAAATGTGCAAAAACTTTTAATGGAAGTAAAAAATGAGCGCTTTCGCGTGGTCCATCCACGCTTCATCAGATAGTTTATCAAGTGGAAGCTTAGAGTTTATATACATCCGCTAAAGCGCGGGAAGACCTTCTCATTATTCAATTAACATAAAATCAATCTATATTTAAAAAGACATAATATACAATATATTTTTTTAAAAAAACACGGTATTACTACATTTCTTGTCTAACAATATGTAAAATGCGAGTAGATAAAAAACGAAACTAATATCGAGTGAAAAAATCCTATTGTTAATAAAGCATACTTGATATTAGAAGTGTATTATAAATATTACAATTGTGCAATATATAATTAATTCATCTATACAGCTAATAACTTCATTAAATAAATCATGACATATATCACTAGATGTTGCTAAAGTATATGTAAGACATTAAAAAGTAGCATGTCTGAGAAATAGCTGAGAGAATGTGACTTATTTAATAAAAACACTGTGATAAAATACAAGTTGGTAAATAAAGTTGATGACAGACTGTGAATGTCTGCGTAGCACCTGAGATGTAGGTTATGGTGCAACATAGTAAATGGGGTATAAGTCAGAAAATATATATATATGTGAATACAAATAAACTAAGTTAAAAATCAATGGTATATCCAAAATGAAAAAATATATGTACAAACCGCTGAATGCATAACTTATGTATAAACATATAAAAATGTATATAAAGTATGCTGGGAAATACATTGTATAACCATCATAAAATATGACACAACTAGGCAAGTTGGATAATATGTATAAAAACCATGTGTTCACTTCTTAGATATTAATACCGGTTTGACAGAAACATGGATGTTGATCCCTGGTTCTATGCGTGCACCCAATTTCAATATCCAATTAAGCTCCATAAGTGCCAAATAATTCTCTTGGTCTCCTCCTCTCTGATCCTGTTTTACTACTTGTAAAACTCTAAAATTAAATAAGTGAGTGGGAAACTCCATAATATGCCTGGCCAAAGCGTTGGTCTCTACAACTTTACGTATGTCATACAAATGATTGTAAATGCGTGACTTTTTCATACACATCTGGATAAGTACAAGTCATGAATAGATGGTAAGCTGGTCTTAATGATCCTCTCGGCTGTCTTTACCACTCTCTAGAGGGATTTGTGCTCAGAGGTAGAGCAACTTCCATACCATACTACGAGGTTGGTCGTCATGATGCTTTCTATCGTACCTCTGTAGAAGGTAGTGAGAACTGTCGATGGGAGATTCACTCTCCTCAGCCTTCTTAAAACGTGCAATCTCTGGTGTGCTTTATTGACTATAGCATTTGTATTTGTGCTCCAAGACAAGTCCTCATCAATGTGCACTCCCAGAAACTTTGTGGTTCTCACTCTTTCTACTGTTTCCCCATTGATAATGAGGGGAGAATATTCCTTGCAATTTTTCCTGTGGTCCACAATTACCTCCTTTGTCTTGTACTAGCTCTGACAATGTTGGGAGTTAGTTCTTAACTTTAAAGAAAAATTCACACTTATTTTTAGTTTTAGTGGCTTTTATATGTTCATACTTGGTTTGAGCTTCCTAATGGCTCCCGTAAGCTCTTTGTTAGCTTGTATGTTTGCTATTAAAGTAGGTAGAATGAGACCTCTTGCAAGCACTAGGCAGTTTCTTTCTCTTATTATATAATTTATTTATATGGATATTCCACCACAGGGAGTTGTTTTTAAACGTCTCATTAAATTTATTCCAGATAGGGACTGCCTTATCGATACAAGTATTTAGGTAGGAGTAGAAGTCAGAGCCACAGATATCACCTTTAGCAACAGGATCTTTCAGAGAAGGATTGCAGCATAATTTATTTAAGTTATAAAGTATTTGAAGAAGGGTTTTCTTTTGGGAAGTCCCTAAACACAGAACTATTTATAGTAGAAGTGCCACCAGTTTTAAACAAAATGGTCACTGCATTATGATCTGATTTAGCAGGACATGATGATACATATGGAGCTGTGCAAGTGGCCATATTTGTGAGGACTAGATCCAGGATATTGGGGCCCATAGTAGGATGGTTAATTATTTGTGAAAGACGGTTAAAATTTACAATGTTAAGGAAGCACTTAGTATGTCGACAATTGGCAATGTAGGTCAGTCTGTTTATTGATGGGTAGCTGAAGGCTCCCAGAAGAAAGGTCTTGGGTTTAATGGAAATTTCAGTTAATTCATTGCAATAGCTGTCATGCTCAGAAGGGGACATAAATGGTGTTCAATAACTAGCTATGAAGCAGTAATGAGTCTTGTTTAGCATGGTTTGGACTTCTAGGAGTTCACATGCGCTGCTCCAAGGAGTCTGTTGTGAGATGATGACATCCTTGAGAAATACTGATGTTCCCCCACAATTGCCAGTGGGGTCTAAAGATGTGATAAGGCGTTATACCCAGGAATAGAGTGAGTGCATTTATTGCTCTGAAACCATGTTTCTGTAACTACAAATATATGAGTGTGTTCAATTACAGGTGAGCCTCATGTTCAGACATTTTTTATTAAAACTCCTAGCACTGAGTAGAACAATATTAATGTATTCAAATTGAAATGTATTAGGTTTAAATATCCATTAGATGTACTCTGACTAAAAAGGCACTACAGACAGAATGTGAAAGCCTTGGTAAGAGAGCTGCACAACATCCATGGTAAAGCAGGAGGACTTGTCGTCCATCTTATCCTAAGCTGGCACACACTGGGTGCCCCTAGAATGATACCAGCTTCATGCCCAATTATTAAGGGTAATTATCTTGTCCTTACATCTTGGCATCATTCTTTATGATGGCAAAATACCATTCAAGACCAGAGTATTGTCTGCCTCAGATACATTTAAATGCAGTGGCTTTTTAGAAATGTTGTATGCTGGGAAACAGTTGCTTTATTCTCATAGAATGAAAACCCAGGATGGTATTAGGTATTTAATAATTGACTGTGTAGCAACTCTGGTTTTAAAGTTTAATGAAAAGTGAAATTTGTGTGAAGTGAAACTAAAAAAAATGTATTGACAACCTAAAGGAATAGATGGATGTATATCAAACATCAGTAAATTAGTCATGGAAGAGCATAATCTACAGAAAGTAATACATTTTGGAGAAAAGAGTATGGAGAAACCAGAGAGTATGCAATTAATCTAGGAATGGATACATTTAATAAATAGATGAGAAAATATCTTAACTGAACGAGGAGATAAATATTAACAAAATATGAAGCACCAGAGACAACAGAAAAACTCAAGATGATATAAATGAAAGAATGGCTATTTTAAAGAGCGTAAATAAGAAAAATATGGTTTGCAGTATGGAAGGCCTTGCACTAAGGTAACAATGAGGATAATAATATGTTTTTTCTAAAGATTTATTTTAATACTGACACTGGCACAGAACTATGTAACTTTTTGCAGTCTAGTAACTGTCTATTTAACCTTTTTTCATTTCCAGTGTTAAAACAATGAAAAATCCCTCATTACAGTTTTTGCTAAGCACAAGTAACAAAACAAATATAAAGGATGAAGATGGATAATATATTAATTGAACAGCTAAGTCATGAAAAAGTCAGTTCAAAGGGATGTCTGATGTCATGTATTTTATGAACCAAAATAACACTGAATACATAGTATCATTAACAGCAGAAAATGGATTAAAATCGGAATGATAGAAACAGGAAATGGAGGGACAGAGTCACAGTCAGCAAAAAATTTATTGCAGATGAGTTGTAGATTACAAAGCATATAGCATTTTCTTTTTGCATTTTCATCTTTGTTTTTGCTGTTAAGTTACATTTTAGAATAATGCATAGAAATGGGGGCATACCATTAATAAAAAATAGTGAGCCAAACAGCCAAATAAACTGAGAAAAGTAGAATGAAGTATCCACCAAGCACAAATAAATCGATGCTCAAAGGAAAAAATGCTTTAATAAGCACTGTAAAAAACACTCCAATACAAAGACCGGGTCTAGAAATACAAAAGCAATAACGTATCCACTATCACGTTTTCGTCGCCAACTTCATCAGTTAAACATCCATCTTTAAAAGTTAAATGCTTTTATATGTTTTTCAAATTACATCACAGTACTAAAAGCCAATCATGTTGGACCATTTACTAAGGTTAATTGTTGGAACTGATTGGTTCATACAGTCTTCACAAGCCAAGGTTAAAACCACATCTCTGAATAAAATAAATCCACACTTTAATTACAATAATAATTTAAAACTTCTTTAAAAGTTGATTAAAAACATTATTTTGTAACACCATTTAAAATAATTTAAAATGCTTTCTACATTAAATGTGAATGAAGCATGTGAATCTGGGTTTAAAATGACACCATCTTCTGGCCAAAGTGTATAATTACAACTGAACCAACAGCTGGTAATATAAAATCCTGAGAAGGGTATGTTTCTTGTAATTCGCAACAAAAGAACATAACAAAAAAGTTTTTAAACATTGTTTTAGCTCTTTGTATTAGAGTTTTGCAGCTCTCAACTTCAATACTGGAGCTAATGATACCATGTCATTCAGCCCTAAGTTACGGTTAGCATCTAAAAAAAGTTGCCAATACAGTTCCTTGTATTCAATAAGTGTTTCCCACATCCCACCTCTTGGGTTAGTGGGGACAACTTCAAGTATAAAAAAAGAATAACCTGATGTGTTACATTTGGCTGAATGCTTGCTAAGTGCGTTTTTCTCATTCATCACCTTGACATCGTATAAGTGCTCATATATTCTCTGTCTGAGCTTTCTTTCTCTCTTCCCTACGTAAAAGGAGGGACATTTTTTACAAACAGCCAGATATATGATGCCTTTGGTGTCACAGTTAGCAAATGTATTCAATTGCAAGGTCATATTTCTTGCTTCTAAAAAAATTGTTTCACCACAATGCAAATGTGTGCAGTATTTACATCTCCCACATTTGTATAATCCTTTCTTGGTTCTATTGCTACTGTTCTGTGTGTTGACATTTGTCCTTCCTTCCAAGTAGTTTTTGATGCTCTTCCCTTTCCGATAGACATGGGACAACTCTTTATCGAAAATATGTTCAAGGTCTGAAAATTTCGAAAAACTATGCCATTCCCTTGAAAAAATGTTCCTAATAAAGGCTGATTGTTCATTGAAGGTTGTAATTAACCCTGTTTCTTTTGCCCCAAAATTACTTGCTTGTCCTTTATTGTGGGTTAATTTTTCTTCTTCACCTAAAATAGGTGCAAATACATCTGTTCTTTTTGTGTTGACTTCTTCTAGTATTTTATTGAACATTTCCAAAGGATACCCTCTCTGGGTAAAAAGGCCCCTTAAGAAGTTGGTTTCTTCAGAGAAGACTTTGTTGTCTGAAGTCATTCTGCTAGATCTGACCAATTGACCCTTTATTACCCCTTTCTTCTGGTGGGGGGGGTGGCAACTGGTGTAATGCAGATAAGAATTGGAGAAGGTTTCTTTTCTGAAAATCCTTGATGTAAATTTCCCTTCCCTTTTCTCTATGTGGACATCTAGATATTTCAGTTCTTGTTCATCAAAGTTGCCAGTAAAAGCCAAAAAGGTTGTAGTATTGTTTACGTGTATTAAAAGATTGTTGAAATTTTCTCTACTACCCTTCCAAAAGAAACACAGATCATCTAAGAACCTAGTATAAAGGGAGCATTCCTTAAATAGGGGTTTCTGATGAGAAAATTTTCTTCCCAAAAGGCCATGATGATATTTATGTAGGCTGGTGCACAGTGTGCACCCATTGCAACGCCTTTTCTTGTTTGAAGTACTCCCTTGGAAATAGATGAAATTGTTTTTGAGAACTATTTCCATCAATGTCAAAATGTTCGTGAAGTCAATGTGTGTCAGTTTTTGCTTTCTATTAATTTCTCCTCAAACCAAGATAAACCCAGGTCATGTGGAATACAACCAAATAGGTCTATAACGTCCATGGTTCAAAGAAGTGTTCTCACTGTATAGGGTAGGTTTGATTCTTCTCAACAGGTCCCAAGAGTCTTTTAAAATGTTTTCACATCCTTCAAGGACATGTTTAATCTTGTGATCAACATATTTTGCTAATGGAGCTGTTATAGAACCCTCCGCTGACACTATCGGTCTATGGGGTCGCAGGCGTTTTATGAACTTTGGGTATTCCAAAATGCAGGGAATTTTCGGTTTGTCAACTACCAAGAATTTGTACGTGTCTTGATCTATTGAACCCTGCATTAGCATGTCATAAAGTAAAGCCTGGATCTTTCTATAGGCTATGTTCACTTCATTGATAGACACTCTAGTGTATTTGTCTGGATCATTTAGTAAATCCAACATTTTCCCTTCATATTGGATAGTTTCCATGACCACGACCCCTCCTCCCTTGTCAGGTTTCATAACTCTCAGATTGTGGTTGTCACTAATAGCTCTTAAGGTGTTTTCTCTTCCGTTGTTAAATTGGAGTGAAAGGTTTTGTTGTCAGGTGGGATCTAATTTCATGTTCTACCTTAAGCTCAAAGTTCTTAAGTTGGGGGTGTGTGGGAGGGTTGAATGTGCTTTTCCGCTTCAAGACCTGTCTATTATAGTCTACAGTTTTGTCCTTGAAAAACAGCTCCAAATTCTTTTTCCGGATAAACAACTTGATGTCTATCAGAAGTTTAAAGATGTCCGTTTTTTGTGTGGGAACAAAAGTGAAACCTTTAGAAAATAAATCGAACCAACTCTTGTTGATGCTGACACTAGAATAATTGTAAATGTTAAATCCATTGAATGTCCAGGTATTGAGAATGTTGGTGATACCATCTTCTAATTCCAACCCTGCCTCGTCGGCTGGAAAGGTCTCCCCTTCCCCTGTAGTTTTTGAATTGTAATAAACCTTCCCTTGTTGCATGAGTCTCTCTGATCTCCTTAATGGGGCATATTCTTCTGGCCCTGGGGCTTGTTCCTGTTGTTCATCAATTTCCACTTCCCCATTCACATTCGTGTGTCTCTTGCCTCCCTGGTTCACATAACTATTTCTGTAAGTAGTTCTTGGTTTGGGGTAGTGTGTTTTGTTTTGTACTCATCTTGGTCCCTTTTGATTTTCCCTATTTTCCTAGTCTGAACCTCCTTGCATTTAGCATCTACTTTGTGAAACACATTTTGGTATTTTAATTTATTGGCTTCAATAGAATACAACAAATCGTTTGTAATAGCTTTGTTGGTTTTTCAATGTCTAATTGTAGCTTTTCCATAACCCTTTCATTGTTATTAATAATAGCTTTCATTATATTCATGCCACAGTTATCAAAAATAGAAATGAGCTCGTTACAAAATTCAGACCCATCAACAACATTGTTAGGGTATTTGCAGACCCTTAAACCCTTTGGTACAATGCTCAAGGAAATACAATACTTTAAATAATCATTGTCAATTTCTAAAGTTTTGTATTTAATCAAAAAGAATTCTAAATCATTAAGTAGTGTAGAAAAATTAGAGTTAGTTTGCACAATTGGACTGCGTGCTAAATCAAAGCTATATTTAGCTTTAAAACAGTCTGAAAACAGTTTCTGTGTACCTGTGGAACGTTAGATATGTCCGTGCACTCTTGGTGCCGTTTCCTCTGACTTTTCGGTCTCACCGATATATCATCACCGCCATTACTGTTAGCGTTCCCTTGATCAATCGTGATGTGTGGGAACCCATCCAGACTGTTTCCACTGTCTAAATCCTCTCTGTTTGAAAAATTGTTTCCTTCTTCATCGCGAATATTACAGTCTGTCACAGTCTGCTTCCGATTCACTTCCTGGTTCCCCGGGAGTTGTGAAAGCATTGCAATGGAGGCAAATGACTGACTGAGCGGTGTCAGCAAGGCAACCAACTGCGTGAGTTGCCCGATCAACTTCCTTAGTTCCCCAGTCTCGGAGCTCCTAGGAGCTAGATCTGTGCTCGGCAGTGGCTCCATAACACAAACCAATAAAAATAGTGAGCCAAACAGCCAAATAAACTGAGAAAAGTAGAATGAAGTATCCACCAAGCACAAATAAATCGATGCTCAAAGGAAAAAATGCTTTAATAAGCACTGTAAAAAACACTCCAATACAAAGACCGGGTCTAGAAATACAAAAGCAATAACGTATCCACTATCACGTTTTCGTCGCCAACTTCATCAGTTAAACATCCATCTTTAAAAGTTAAATGCTTTTATATGTTTTTCAAATTACATCACAGTACTAAAAGCCAATCATGTTGGACCATTTACTAAGGTTAATTGTTGGAACTGATTGGTTCATACAGTCTTCACAAGCCAAGGTTAAAACCACATCTCTGAATAAAATAAATCCACACTTTAATTACAATAATAATTTAAAAACTTCTTTAAAAAGTTGATTAAAAACATTATTTTGTAACACCATTTAAAATAATTTAAAATGCTTTCTACATTAAATGTGAATGAAGCATGTGAATCTGGGTTTAAAAATGACACCATCTTCTGGCCAAAGTGTATAATTACAACTGAACCAACAGCTGGTAATATAAAATCCTGAGAAGGGTATGTTTACCATTAATACTAGAATAAAAAAAAACTCATAATTTAACAGACATGACTGCCTTACTGTTCTTCCTCCTTCACTGAGATAGCATTTTTCTAAATATGGTCAGAATAGGTGGAAATGCAAAGTATGTCCATCATATGATGCCTTGCAGGCCATAGCATTGTTGTGCCTTACAATATGATGGAGTTTAGATTGAGTTTCCTATTCTTACCCAATATCTTTTTTCTTATTTGTCAGTAGCGGTACATGATGGATGTTGATCTTAGATGCCAAATTCATGTCATGTGTTTCTGTAAAGATGATATTTTTCCAATGTTAATCATTCATGTTTTACTAGACATCACTCAGAATTGAGGGAAGACATTAATGAGAGAGTAAACCAGTTTAACTAAAGTACCCCTTAGCCAGCAGTAATAATATCTCTATCCATTCATTAATCAGAGTGACTTCAGGTGGAGGTTTTGGGCCATGATCCTTCACATCCCTCCTGACTTTTTCTATCTTTCATTTGCTTAGGATATTGAATCAGTTGTAAGAAAAGCAAAACCCTTGGAAATATTTGTTTCATGTAACTGGTGACATTACGTCTGAGTTTTCTCCATGATTACACCTCATTCATTTTTTTTTACAGATCAGTCTACCAATCCTGTCTTCTTATAAGGGTGACAGTTGTTTAATTCCTGGTACTGATTTTAACAGAACTGTGAGCTTAGTACCTTTAAAGGCTATGGGGACATCCTGGATGCATTACTCATACACCTGACAGTCTGAATACCTGACAAAGAATAACAGCAGATATTTGAAAGAGTTACTGCATAGTTCGTTCAAAAGCCAGTTATATACACACACACAAACACGTACATATATATATATAGTTTACTATCATAATTCAGAAATGCACTTGGCCGAGTAGCGTAACAGACTCTATACTTTTAATGATTCTGAAAATTGACACCTACTGTACCAAAGCTTGAATGTCGATGTCCAGATGGCACATGCAGTTCAACGGGCACATTTTCAAAAAGGTGAATACTGAACATTCGACTTTAACATGGTTCAAGATTGGGACTGAAAAATGTTTTTATTGTCACCAGTTTTTTCCAATGACATGATGACTTGACCAAGTACATTTCCAAATTATGATAGTAAACCTGTATATATATATATATATATATATATATATATATATATATATATATATATATATATACACACACATATATATATTAGGCGCAACCACGCAACCATTCTGGGTTGCCATATAGTGTTAGGGGACCTCCATTCTATGAAATGTATCTAGTAACATCCAGAGGATAACAGTGTTAGGTTCCAATAAGTAGAAAAAGCACAGTTTAGAGGTATGACTTTCAGTAACTCAAAGCAGTTCAACCAGAAAACCAAATGTGCTCATTTGTACCTAGTAAACAATGAAGAAGAAGAATTATTAATTTAAAACTCATTAATATTTATGCTTCATTACATTTTTGCCTAATGTAGTCAGTGGTAAATTAGGTATTCTTCATGTGTTTGGAACTCTATAGATGATAACTATGAAAGGTCATGGGACAAAAATAAACACTGACAATTAGAAATGATGCACTGCTTTTTAATTTCTGTGGCCAGATCAGAGCACTGACAGATCCTAATCATTTCTTCATTGCTTCTCAAAATTGGCCCCTTTATGCTACATTTAAAAATTTATTCCTGATGTACCAAGTCTTAATTCTTAATTTAACTGCCTCAAGAGTCATTATGCCTTGCTTTATTCTGTTTTATACGACTTCAGATCAAAACCCTGACTAACAGAATAGGGAATTGAAAGTTTAGTCTGGAAACATAAGGCTCAGTTGTATGCTTTATGTATATGCAAAGGTAATTCTGTATTAATGAATGCAAAATACATTTTGCAATATTCCTTATGCAATAAATGTATTCTAATAGGAATGAGGCCATAAAATCCAGTAGCACTTTTGTTATCTTTTCTAGTTTGACATGGTTCTTCTTTCTGCTTTTTTTTCGTCATATATCATATAGTTGCATTTAAAAAATCAGAATATGACTACTGTATAGCACATTATAACAGACAATGCTAGCCCCATTATTATGAATTTAGGCAATATACCTCCTGTTAAGAGTTACATTTCATATATATTTTCTGACATCTGTTTTGAGCTGCATATCTATATTGTGATAAATAAGTCACTGTCAGACATGGTTTATCTTGCAAACTGTACAGAATTTAAAACTGAAGAAAGTAACTCTGGTGAATTACTAAAAAGGTACTCTAGGCCAGTTTTGTGACACCAGTTTGAAATTAGTTACATGAAAAGTAAACTGGATTCACAAACAATTATACATTGATGGGTCATTGTTATTCAAAAATGAGCACGTGATTGGCCAGCCCAATGAGCATGTCCATTGTAAACCGAGCATAAACCAACAGAAAAAAAGTCTGACAACTAAAGTACCATACAGTGGCCAAAGTTTTTTATTGGAATATGCTAAGCAGGGACAGAGCAAAACAGAAGAAAAATCAAGAATGTTCTAAAAAATAAGAAAATATAAACATTTTGCACTGTCCCTCCATAAATATAAACAGACTCTTGTCACTCTCAACTGTCAGAATGTCCAGATTCTTTGCTTCAATTGGCCAAATAAAACAGCAACAGAGATTCTCTTTTCTCCATTGCTTGGCTTCAGCAGCAGTGGTGCACTGTGCAAGTATGGGAAAGTAACTCACATAAACATGCACAGTACATACAAAAAATGCAGAAGGGGGGAAACAGCATGAAAGAAATCTGTGGTGCTGTTATGCAAAGACATCATTTAACAAAGGTAAGCAATTTCTTTCTTAAATAATGTCATTGTATAATATGACCTACTCATGGGTGTGGGTATATCAGGATTTACCCATGATTGGCTTTGTTTAATCACTTGGGATTCATCCTTTTGATCAAAACATGCCAACCATGGGTAGATTCTGATATACCTATACCCACTTATGGGTTATCGCTTAATTATACTGCAGGGTAACAAAGCTGCCAGTGTTTAATTCACAACTACCTTTTTCCATGAAAATGCCTTGCATCAAGCCATCAATTCTTAGGGGGCATGGCAGTATAACAAGTCAGCCTTATTTTAACAGGCAGCTTTTGTATCAGCTGTCACTCCTGTGGATGGCTGAGTAGATGGTTTAGCCTACCTTCCATTTTTGTCAATCTGGAGAGCATTTCAGTGTGGTCACATTCCCCACTGAAGAAACCCAATCATTTCTTGGGCCTACAGGTTGTTTTGTAGCTGCTAAGGAAGGATGATTGAACAGCAACAGATTTAGTTACCATTGAAC